>NW_024378326.1:0-37278 GCF_016835505.1 Polypterus senegalus
TTAAAGGGGTCAGACTTTGACAGGCCACCCAAAGTTTCATTTTGTTTTTCTTCAGCCATTCAGAGGTGGATTTGTTGGTGTTTTGGGTCATTGTCCTGTTAAACCCCCCAAGATTGTTCAGCTTGAGTTGACAAACAGATGGCCGGACATTCTCCTTCAGGATTTTTGGTGACAGTAGAATTCATGGTTCCATCTATCACAGCAACCCTTCTAGGTCCTGAAGCAGCAAACAACCCCAGACCATCACACCCCCCACCATATTTTACTGTTGGTAGATGTTTTTTTTCTGAAATGCTGTGTTTTTTTTACGGATGTAACGGACTTTTCCCTTTCCAAAAGTTCAACTTTTGTCTCATCAGTCCAAAAGGTTTTTTCCCCAAAGTCTTGGCAATCATTGAGATGTTTTTAGAAAAATTGAGAGGCCCCAATTTCTTTTGTTAACAGGGGTTTTTGCCTTGGAAATCTGCCATGCGGGCCCGTTTTTGCCAGTCTCTTTCTTATGGTGGAGTCTAACACTGACCCATGAGGCAAGTGGGGCCTGGCTTGAGCGTCCGGGGGCGACCCCCCTTTTTGAGTCGCCCTGCGCCTGGGGTAATTTTGTTGGCCACTCTGGAAGGTTCACCACTGTTCCATGTTTTTCCCATTTGTGGATAATGGTCACCGGGGCCGGGAGTCCCAAAGCTTTAAAAATGGTTTTTAAAACCTTTACTGACGGGATAGATCTCAATTATTTTGTTCCCCTTTGTTCCTGAATTTCGGATTTTGGCATGATGTCTAGTTTTTGAGGTGTTTTTGGTCACTTCTCTGTGCGGGCCCTATTTAAGGGGTTTCTTTATTGAAACAGGGGGTGGCAGAACAGGCCTGGGGGGGTAAGAAAATTTAACTCAGGTGTGATACACCACAGTTAGGTTATTTTTAAAAAGGGGATCTTTTTCAACAGGGCCAGTAGGTTTGGATTTTTTTTCTCCTAAATAAAAAAACCATCATTTAAAAACTGCATTTTGTGTTTACTTGTGTTATATTTGACTAATGGTTAAAAGTGTTTGATGATCGGGAAACATTTTGTGTGACAAACATGCAAAAGAATGGGAAATCGGAAGGGGCAAATAGTTTTCACACCACTGTATATATATATATATATATATATATATACAATAAAAAGGCAAAGCCCACACTCACTCACCCACCACCACCACTCACCCACTCATCACTAATTCTCCAATTTCCCCGGTAGGTAGAAGGCTGAAATTTGGAAGGCCATTCCCACACCTTACTTTCAAAAGTGGGCAGGTTTCATTTCGAAATTGTACCTAATGGTCATATGAAGGTTTTTTTCTCCATTAACTGTAATGGAGTTGAAGAATGACGTTGAGTTTCGGTGACATCATCACGCCCCCACGTAATCACGTGGAACTGATTGTCAACGCAGTGCGGAAACCAGGAAGACCCCCAAAAAAGCGCTTTAAGAAAACATGCATTATATAATTGAAAGACAGCTAAAACAATAAGAAGCGGAAAGGCATATACTCCCTTTTTCAGACTGCTGCACCTCGAAAGAAAGCAAGGTAAACCTAAATTTTAAAAATTAAGTTCATAACGGGCTATGCTGCTTTCAATGCCCACAGGTAATGCGGATACAAGTTTAATGAGAGGACGAGGATATAAACAAGAGTTTTGATCACTTTGTAACAAGTTAAAATTGTAGGTAAAGGGGGTGCTATGCAATCTCGGAGACTTGTTGGGGGGGATTGACGGATAATGGGGGGGGAGTCACGCCATCTTCCTCCCATTTACCCATTTCCTCTGAGCTGAGCCCCATGCTTCCCTAAGCAACTTTGTCACACTGCCACAAAATACCCCAAAAAAATCCACAAGTTAATACACACGCTGTCTCCAGAGTTTCTACACACTGAATCTTCCAGGCACTACTTACAAAAGGTTACATTGACAAATTGTGTTACGTTTTTTTTAAAATCTTTCCTTTCTTAGCACAAGCACAGCTGAGAAGCTTGACATGTGCTCCATAACGTTAAAAAATAATGATTTAATCACACTTGCATTACGCAAAGGGAGCTTTTATAACGCATGATTTCCTGGTAACGGATTCATTGATCAGCGATCCCATTCATTTTTACCCTCGCACCCCCTTTTTAGTTTGAGAAGAAGTATGAAAAAATATGAGGTTAACACAACAACAACAACATTTTATTTATATAGCACATTTTCTCAAACAGTAGCTAAAAGTGCTTTTACATATTAAAGAATAAAAAAAATGAAAGACATAATTATAAAAAATAAACCCCAAATTAACATCAATAAGAGTAATTTAAAATGGCCAGGGGACAGAAAAACAAAAACTCCAGACGGCTGGAGAAAAATAAAATCTGTAGGATTCCAGACTATGATACCCAGCCCCCTCGGGATTCTACCCACATAAATGAAACAGTCCTCTTTGGATTTAGGTTTCTCACGAAGGGCTTGATGATGATGATGGTCACGAGACTTCTTCCTTTTAACCCGGGCCCATCATTGTTGGAGCTTTGGGAAGTTGTAGGTGGAGTGGCGAGGCCACCACCACAAAGAAACCGAAAAAAGAAACAGAAAAGAGAGTAGGGGTCAGTACCGATTTAGAGTACCATGAATAGTTGTTATGATGAATTGAAATACAGAGTATCAGGATTAAGTTAAATTACGATTAAAATGAAGTTAAAAAAAGGCCATGTTAAAGTAATGTGTTTTCAGCAGTGTTTTAAGTGCTCTACTGTATCAGCCTGGCAATTCCTATGGCAGGCTATTCCAGATTTTAGGTGCATAACAGCAGAAGGCCGCCTACCACTTCTTTTAAGTTTTGTTCTTGGAATTCTAAGGAGACACTCTTTGAGGATCTGAGGTTCGTTTTTGGAATATAAGGTGTCGGGACATTCATATATAAGATGGGGTAGATTATTTAAGGCTTTATAAACCATAAGCAGAATTTAAAGTCAATTCTGAATGACACAGGTAACCGTGAGTCATCCAAAACTGGAGTAATGTGTTCTGATTTTCTTTTCCTAGTTAGGATTCTAGCAGCTGCATTCTGCACTAGTTGCAAACCATTTATATCTTTTTGGGTAGTCCTGAGAGGAGTGCTAAGTAATCTAAGTTGACTAAAAAACAAACGTGAACTAATTTCTCAGCATCTTTCAGTGATAAAAGAGGTCTAACTTTTACTTATGTTTCTTAAGTGAAAAATGCTGTCCTAATGATCTGATTAATATGTGATTTAAAATTCAGATTACAGTCAACAAATCACCCTGCTTTTTACCCCGTCTGACTTTTAACCTAATGTATCCAGTTTATTTCTAATAGCCTCATTGTATCCATTATTGCGGGATCACTAAAATTTCATTTTTTTCTTTATTTAACTTGAGAAATTTACTATTCATCCATTCGGGAGATACTAGTCAGACATTCTGTTAGTGAATCAATAGAATCGGGTACAGGAGCTATGATAAGTAGCTGTGTCATCAGCATAGCTGTGTAGCTCGCCGGCCCTGAGATAATCTGACCTAACGAGCATGTAGATTGAGAATAACAGGGGACCCAGGATAGAGCCTTGTGGAACACCATATTGGATATCATGTTCTCGAGTTGTAATTCACAACTAACAAAATATTTTTCCCTGTCAGGTAGGATTCAAACCAATTTAAGACACTGCCAGAGAGCCCCCCATTGACTGGCGATTTCTAAGAATGTGTGATCAATGTGTCAAATGCAGCACTCAGATTTTAAGAGGATGAGAACAGATAAATGGCCTCTCGATTTACCACAAATCATTTACTACTTTTAAAGAAATGCAGTTTCTGTGCTGTGATTTGTTCTAAAACCGACTGAAATTTATCAAGAATAGCATGTTTATTTAGGTGGTCATTTAACTGCATAATGACTGCCTTCTAAACTTTACTAAGAAGGCAAGTTAGAGATGGGTCTAAAATTTCAAGAGCGAGGGTCCCAAAATTATGTTCTTAAGTAGGGTTTAACTACAGCAGTCCCTTTAAAACAGTCTGGGGAAAACCCCAGTATCTAGTGACAATTTACTATGTCAAGAACATTATCAATTACTCTGATACTTCTTTGAAAAAACCCTTTTTGGTATCGGGTCAAGGACGAGGTGGAGGGTTTTAATTGAGATATTATTTTTGTAAATCAGGTAAATCTATCCTAAAAGAGTTTAATTTGTTTATAAAGGATGTTGGGGTTTAGGGGATCCTTAGTGTTGGGGAGATATACTATGTTATTTCTAATATCATTAATTTTTGATTGAAGAATACAGCACAGCCTCACAGGTTTCACTAAAACACTTAAAGGATCCTTTGAGCTACCTGGTTGTAGGCATCAATTGTGAAATAAGACTCTAGGATTACTAGCATTGTTATTTATAATATTAGAGAAATAGCAGCCGCCTCAAGACGGACAGTGTATTGATTCTGTTATTTTGACTTTTAATATTTCGGGTGGATAGTAAGTTTACTTTTCCTCCATTTCGCCAGCTCACGCATGTTCTCTTTTAAATCAGACATCTTTGGCTTCCGATGGTATACCAATGCTAGAAGATTTTTTCACTGTCTTTTCAGGTGCAACTATGTCAACAGCAGCCCCACTTTAGAATTAAATCTTTCCACCTTACTTTTACATTGTCCTCGCTATTATAGCTGGCACTATAAACGGACTGATTGCAAAATGTTTGTAAGTTTTAAAGCCGTGTCAAAACAAAGAAGCTTAACAATATGCTTCTCATGAGTGTTTTTATCATTATTTCTTTTAAAAGTAGAAGAAAATGGTCTGATAGAAATATCAAGATCTGTTTTATATCAACTTTCAGTCCTTTAGTAATCACTCAAGTCTAATGTATGACCTGCTTTATGTGTAGGCTGATTTTAAAATCAAAAGAATCCAGGAGGTTCATAATCTTTACTTTAGATCACACTGATATCTATATGAAAATAAAGTCGCAACTATTAGGGGGTGTCAAATTAGTAATTAAAATTGAATTAAGTCAGAGAATTCCTCAAAAACGACCGTTATATTTTGGAGGTCTATAAAGGGATAGTATTAGAACTTGAGAATCTCCATGAATAACAACGGCGAGATATAAAGGACTTGAACTTTCCAAAACTGACATCTTTACATTTTAATCGCCGCAAATGTTACAAATCCGCCCCCTTTTCCCTGGCGGTTTGAATGAGTAAAACTGTAATCCGGAGGCGCAGATTCGATTAAACTGACGCGGCATCTGAATTCAGATGAACACAGAAAAAAAGATCACCAATTCAAGCTTTATGAATAACGATCGCCATCAATAATTGTTTTGGTAAAGCTCATCCTCCTTCCATTTTATAATTTTTCCGCCACTAGCCATGATTAAATGAACGGTAAATAAAGTAAGAGCAAAACGAGGGTGACTTATTTAGGCAGGCATATATATGACAGCAACACTCATGACAATGTCAATCATGTTACGTTATTATTAAAATGTTTCCTTTTCTTTTCATTACTTCTTAACACACTACTTCCGCTGGAGGCGCGGTATTTTGCTATATATATAATATATGAATGACCTCCAAAGAGCGCTGAGACGTTTGATATCGAACATGTCTGCAAAACTGTAGTCTGCTGCCCCGCAAAGTCGAGCAGCAGCACGCATAGCTGTGCCGGCCTTGAGACGCTGACTGCGTTTCCCGGGCCTTAAGTCAAAGTGAGCACGTTTACGATTATGAGGTTGTCAGCTCAGATTATGAAGCATACGCATACGAGTGGAGGACTCACAGTGCCATCACAGCCGATTAATGGCGGGGACGTCTCACCAGTCTACACAAGACCCACCCCAAGATTGTCCCCAAAAGGCGATCATAACGTCAGCGAACACATCTCTCTTACTATATATAAAAGAAAAAGGCAACTTTCCTTTCTTTACACCTTTTTTCCTTTATCCCAAACCAAAGCCTTTCTTCTAACACTGCAGAAGACACAAAACTAATTTTCTTTAAATGCCGTAAGGCACATTACCAGAGGCACAAATTTGAACGTTCACATAGAAAATGTAATTTCTATACCACAGCCGTCGTGTGCCTTTCAAAGGGATCAACTACGAGAGATGATCCATATACATTTTAGCTGCTGTTAGTTACTTACCTGTTGTGTTATACCGTCTTTAAAATGTAGTTTACCGAAATCACTCCAGTAGTGCTCAATGTACCTGTACTTCTTAAAACGTTAATGTTTTAAAGTTTAATAACTTATAGACTATATTTTATTATTTTTCCCTTGCACTCAGTGACCAAAGCTATACACACACATATAGACACATACAAACATACACACAAGTATATGTATGTGTATATATATGTATGTATGTATATATATGTATGTATGTGTATATATATATATATATATACAAACACACACCCCATCTACATTTGATATATAGATATATATATATATATATATATAGATATATATATATATATATATATATATATATATATATATATATACACATATACATACATATACACACACACACACACACAATTACATACATACATACACACATATATATAATTTGTGTGTGTGTATGTATGTGTGTGTATATATGATGTAATAGGTATGTATATATATAAGTGTATATGTAGATATGTATATAGATATGAAGATATGTATGTGTATATTATGTATATATTAGTATGTATGTGTGTGTGTGTGTATAATGCAGAGCAACAAGCTGTGAGAAACGGTAAAAGGAGGCGTGTCAGACGTCGTGGTACATTTTTTGATGCAGCTAGATGAAAAACTTTTGTGACGCTGCGCAAATACACAAAAGACATTACTTTGACAATCATGTTACGCTATTTCAAATGTTTCTTTCTCTCTTCCTTCTTTAACACACTACTTCTCGCTGCCATATATATATATAGATATATATAGATATAGATAGATAGAGATATATATATATATATATAGATAGATATATATATATATATATATAGATGAAGATAGATAGATATGAGAACAACACTATATCAAGACAAAACAATTACATTAACAATCATGTTACGCTATTTTTAAAATTTTTCCTTTCTTTCACTTCTTTAACACATCACTTCCGCGCGGCGGTATTCTGCTAGTCTATCTATATATATCAGTGGTGGCGAACCTATGGCACGTGTGCCAAAGGGGGCACTCAGAGCCCTCTCAGTGGGCACGCATGGCGTCCGAAAGCACAGAGTTCAGCTATAGCGAGGAATGCGGGCGGGCTGCTCCCTCACCGCCCCTTCACGCGGCGCCGAGGTCTTTCTCACATCACCGCCTCTGCCCAGCAGCCCAATGGGAGCGCTTCCTTCCTCTCCTGTCTGGGGTGGCGAGGCACACATGCTGCTTGAGGGTGCGGCACGACTGCAGCCTTTTGAGTCTGTGATTCCCGTGGTTGGGTTGGAGGGGATGTGGTAAAGCGGGTCCACAGCTCAAAATTGAAAAGGCCAGTTTTAACAGATAATTGCCGCACTTGAGGCTTAAAGGGGGTTATGGTAGAGTGGCCGGAGCGGTTTCTGGTAGCTTTGTGATGCGGGCAGTCCTCGCTAGCACAGGTGAGGAGTCGTCCGGATCTGTAATATTGCCGGAGTTGCTAATCGCCATGACCTGATCCACCACCCGCAATATATAATGGAAGCTTTGGGTATGGAGCTAATAGGGAAGACCTGCAAACACTTGAGAGGATCAAGGATGACAAAGGACAGCAAAGTTAGTTATGGAAATGAAATCCTTAAAGCGTGAATTCTCTGCCAAATAATCTTAAGTCAATGAAGGCACTTGAGATTGCTTCCTTACTTTGCTTGGAACATCTTATGCTTGTGTAGTAGCTGTTTTCAGCTTTGAATTAAATCAAATCTGACACCAGAAACAGACTAACAGATGACCTGAGTGCTGCATGTATGCTCTCAAGCTTACAAAGTATGAGCCAAGGTTAGACAAATTATCAGCATGCATACAACAGCAAAAGACATTAATTGTTCAAAAGCATACAATGCAAACTTTTACCTTCAACAAAAAGTTGTTTGTATCATTGAAAGCTCTGCTATTATGTTTTTCTTTTAAGACAAAAGATGCTAATGTATGAGTGGCTTTTCTAAACTAAAAGCTCAGTAGATACTGAGATAGACAGACAGACATCAGTATTGGCAGTTCAGTCCAATTTACCATCCAGCTGCACTCCCAGGTATTTATAGGTCTGTACCCCTCTGCACACACTCACCCTGATGATCACGGGTCCATGAGGGGCCTGGGCCTCCTAAAATCCACCACCAGTTCCTTGGTTAGTGCTGGTGTTCAGTTTTAGGTGGTATTCAGGTTAAATTGCCACGTTGGCACTTTAAGTATAAATAAGTGGGTTTTGGATTGCAGTTTGGGCACTTGGTTTCTAAATGGTTCGCCATCACTGATATATATATATGTTGTTCTCATCTATCTATATATATATATATATATATATATATATATATATATATATATATATATACCCTTGGCAGCGAGAAGTAGTGTGTTAAAGAAGGAAAGAGAAAGAAAAGGAAACATTTTGAAAATAACGTAACATGATTGTCAATGTAATTGTTTTGTCACTGTTATGAGTGTCGCTGTGATATATATATATATATATATATATATATACAAAATACCGCTCGCAGCGATGTCATGTGTTAAAGAAGTTATGAAAAGAAAAGGAAACATTTTAAAAATAATGTAACATGATTGTCAAAGTAATTGTTTTGTGTATTTACGGCAGCTGCCACAAAGTTGTTTTCGTAGCTGCATCAGAAAATGTACCACGACGCCTGACACGCCTCCTTTTACTGTTTTCTCACAGCTTGATTTGCTGTCATATATACACACACACACACATACACACACACACACACACACACACATACATATATATATATATATATACATATATACACATACATATCTTCATATCTACATATCTATATATACATATATATACACATATATATATATATATATATATATATATATATATATACATACATACCTATCTACATCATATATATATATATACATACATACACACACACAAATTATATATATGTGTGTATGTATGTATGTATGTGTGTGTGTGTGTATATATATATATATACATACATATACTTGTGTGTATGTTTGTATGTGTCTATATGTGTGTGTATAGGTTTGGTCACTGAGTGCAAGGGAAAAATAATAAATTATAGTCTATAAGTTATTAAACAGTAAAACATTAACGTTTTAAGAAGTACAGGTACATTGAAATTACATTTTCTATGTGAACGCTCAAATTTGTGCCTCTGGTAATGTGCCTTACCGCATTTAAAGAAAATTAGTTTTGTGTCCTCTGCAGTGTTAAGAGAGAAAGGCTTTGGTTTGGGATAAAAGGAAAAAGGTGTAAAGAAAGGAAAGTTGCCTTTTCTTTTATATAGTATAGAGAGATGTGTTCGCTGACGCTATGATCGCCTTTTGGGGACAGTCGTGTGGGTCTTGTGTAGACTGGTGAGACGCCCCCGCCATTAATCGGCTGTGATGGCACTGTCAGTCCTCCACTCCTGTGCGTGTCTTCATAATCCGAGCTGAGGACCTCATAATCGTATAATGCAAAAGAAAGTGTGAATCGCCTTAATATTATTTTGCCGGTGTAGAAAAGGGGTCCCGTGGTTTGCACTTGTCTGGGCTATAGCGCAGGGGAGGATGAAAAATTAAAAGTGCTCACTTTGACTTAAGGCAGAAGCGCAGTCAGCGCCTCAAAGGCCGGCACAGCTATGCACGCCAGCTGGCTGCTCGACTTTTGCTGGGCAGGAGACCCCAGTTTTGCAGACACGCTCATGATATCAAAAGTCTCAGCGCTTTGGAGGTCATTCATATATATATATATATAAAATACCCGCTACCGAGCGAGAAGTAGTGTGTTAAAGAAGTAATGAAAAGAAAAGGAAACATTTTAATAATAACGAACATGATTGACATTGTCATGAGTGTTGCTGTCATATATATGCCTGCCTAAATAAGTCACCCTCGCTTTGTTTCTTACTTTTTACCGCTCATTTAATCATGGCTAGTGGCGAAAAATTATAAAATGGAAGGAGGATGGCTTTACCAAAACAATTATTGATGGCTAATCGATTATTCATAAAGCTTGAATTGGTGATCTGTTTTTCTGTGTTAACCTCATATTTTTTCATACTTCTCAAACTAAGGTGGTGCGAGGGTAAAATGAATCGGATGCGCTGATCAATGTAATCGTGTACCAGGAAATCATGCATTGACAAAAGCTCCCTTTGCTTGTAATGCAAAGTGTGATTAAATGCATTATTTTTAACGCTGTATGGAGCACATGCATCAAGCTTCTCAGCTGTGCTTGTGCTAAGAAAAGGAAAGATTTTAAAAATAACGTAACACCATTGTCAATGTGACCTTTTGTAAGTAGTGCCTGGAGGATTCAGTGTGTAGAAACTCTAGAGACAGCGGTGTATTAACTTGTGGATTTTTCTGTGAGTATTTGGTGGCAGTCTGACGGTTGCTTCGAAGACGGCGTTAGCTGAGCTCAGCTCAGAGCAAATGAGATGAATGGGAGGGGAGATGATGACGTGACTCCCACCCGCCTTTAACTGTCAATCCCCACAAACACAGTCTCTCGAATTTGCATAAGCACACCCCTTCACCTACAATTTTAACTTAGTTACAAAGTGATCAAAACTCTCGCTTATATCCCGCGCCCTCTCATTAAACTTGTATCCCGTGATTACCTGTGGGCATGTGAAACGCCAGCGTAGCCTGTCTATGAACTTAATTTAAAGTTTAGGTTTACACCTTGCTTTCTTCCGAGGTAGCAGCACTCATGAATATGGTAGTATATGTCACTCGCCAGCTTCTTATTGTTTCGCTGCCTTCTCAATTATATAATGCATGTTTTCTTAAGCGCTTTTGGAGGTCTTCCTGGTTTTCTACGCACTGGCGCTGACAGTCAGTTCACGGATTACGGGAGGCGTGATGATGTCACACCAAACTCCGCTCCCCACGCCTTCCAGCTCAACTCTATTACAGTTAATGGAGAAAAATACCTTCCAGTTATGACCATTAGGCGTAGAATTTCGAAATGAAACCTGCCCAACTTTTGTAAGTAAGCTGTAAGGAATGAGCCTGCCAAATTTCAGCCTTCTACCTACACGGGAAGTTGGAGAATTAGTGATGAGTGAGTGAGTGAGTGAGTGAGTGAGTGAGTGAGGGCTTTGCCTTTATTAGTATAGATACCCACATGCCATTTGAGCCTGACAAGATGTTGGGGTTCTCCACTACCACATTCTGCAGCCAGGCAGAACCAAACTATAGACACGCAAATAAAATGAGTTATTCAACAAAACGCTGATGTTATTTGCATTTTATTTTATTTCATTGTAGAGTCAACCCGCAGCAGCCAGCAGTTTGGTTTGTAGCATGCGCACGGCTCTCGTTCCCACCCCTACCACCTTCACCGCACTTCTCCACTCTTCATATCTTAAATCATTCTTGAGGCAGATTGAAAACTTAAGTGCCAGCTTAAGTGAAAAATTAAATAACACGCATCTGGTAATCAACAGACTGCTGAGACAGTTGGTGGTGATCGTGGAAAGATGAAACATCAACTTACAAAATCCTGAAGAATATCTTCAGTCAGTTAACACTGTCCAGTCTTCCTCTGCATGAATTACTGTAGAAAGAAGTATGTATCCAAGAAAGGTAATGTAGTACATCTTCAGGGATAACATTAGACAACAAAGGAGATTCTGATTTGCCATTTGTATTAAAACGTTAGCAGTTTCCCATTAGAATAGCTTTTGCAAGGACAATTTACAAATCTCAGAGCCAAACATTTGAAAAAGTCATTTTATTTAATAGAGAGAAAGAAACGAAATTCAATCACAGACAGTTATATGTTGCGTTGTCATGACGAAAGTCCACAGAATCACAATTCAATGCGATATTGACAAAAATTTCATTCAAAAATTGTTTTACTGAAGTTTTACAGAAAAAATATACGTTTAAAAAGTTTTTGTGTGTTAATTTCAAAACCAAACAGAACAAAATTGTATTACACAACAAATTACTCTAACGCAACATGAAATATAATTTACTTTCAAATTATTACGTTTTACTATTTTTTAATATGGTTAATTATTCACCGTAGTGTAAAATAGTAAATTGTACATCTGCATCCTAAATAATTGAGTGGCAGAAAAGCAAAGAGGCTAGCACATAGAGCAAGCATGGGGGTTGGCAAGTGAAGAGAGCAGGGGGCAAAGCCCCCTAGTATTACATAATTTACAAAAATAATTTGTGTTAGGATTAGTGTGCTTTACAAGAAAAGATGGCAATTGGGGAAAAACTTGATATATGGTTTGTGTAAGAGCCAATCTTAGAAAGTTAAAGTTTTGAGTTAAACTCATATTAATGTTTGCTTAATTTGAATAGAATATAAATTCCTTTCATAGCCATAACTTATAGTATAGTCTTTTCCCCCTATAAGTTAGCAAGAGATAGAACCTTCTTACTATAACTGAGTAACAGTGTGATAATAAGCTCAGTTTGTTTGGAACAAGTCCCAGTTAAGAGGGCCTGAAGACCCATTTTAAGCTAGAAATGGGATAGCATCAGGTTTTCGCCCGTTTTGAAGTGTTCAGAAATGTTAGTAAAAGTGATTGAGATGTAACAAGATTAAGCTTAGAACTGAACTTTTTTTAACATTAACTTTTTCCCCTTTTTATTTTTAAGTTTCCTTTTTGTGAACTGTTTTACTTCAAAACTTAACTAAACTCTAAAAAACCAAGATATTTTGTCTGTGGAGTCATTTCTGCGTCAGGCTTTTGTTGAACCCCATTTTTTTGAGTTAAAGCTGCAGAACTTTGGTAATTTTGGGGAAAACGCAGCTACATTTCATCGAAAACTAGCTATCTAAGGCCTGAACTGGAATCACCATTGAGAACGAAGACACTTCTGCTACAGAACTGTCAACAAAGGAAAAGAACTGAATCATTCAGAAGGATCAGATATAATCTACTATCTTAGATGACGTAAATGAAAGCAAGGTCGCATTCTTAAAAGATTTGAAAACTGTGATATTATTAAAGGCGTCTTGGAAAAAGACATTTTGGATGATTGGATGTGCCTTTGCCTGAGTCTTTTGGGAGCCTTGTTTCAAGAAAGCAATCTGCCTTTTTGGGAAACGTCCCTATTGTGACAAAATTCTGTCGGAAGCGTCCTGTCATTTGCTTAGAATTGTGTCATGGCAATGCCTAAACAGAGCTCAAGTGAGATTGGCAGTGATCTGAGTACAGACTCAAAGTCAGAAAATATAATTAGGGATCTTAAAAAATCACATAAGTCAAGGAAAGATAATTTTCGTGTTCAAAATGAATCAAAGTCTTAAGACATTCCAGGAAACTGCTTAGTTATAGCAGAAGATTTCATGTTTTTTGTGCGGCACAGAGAGATAGAGGAGTTCCCGAAACTACAACCCTTTTTAAAGAGAAGGAGGCGATAGAAACAGAAAAAGACAATCGGGAAAGCTCTAAGAAATGGAATAATTTGCTCCCGTTTATAGGCATGGCTGAAAGATGCAAATGAACAACTAGTTAATCAATTTGAAGAAATGAAATTTTCCCAAGACGAGAATCATTCAAGTCAAAGGCAGAAACTTCTCCTCATTAAGCGCACCCTGATATTAAATGTGATTCTTTAGAACAGAAAGGTGCAGTAGCATCAGCATCCTCTCGACAGTCACGCTTTGAGCGGGACGGAACTCGATAGAATCCTACAAAAACTTCAGGCTTGGTTTATAAAAAAAGAGACGATGAACAACCTTGACTGGCGCTATAACAATAAGAGCTCTGCAAATGATATACTAAATTTGCTAGCCCGGAATCAAGCCGAATATCAAAAGGGCCAACTCGAATTCCATAAAGCAATTATTGAAGTGACTAAATCGATAGCGGATCAAAAAATAACACCTGCTCAAACACCAATAGTACCCCCGGACGTGGTAAAGTACCACACAGCCCAGGCCCCCTTTATTTTCCAGGTGACCCACTGACTTATGCAAAATTTTATCAGAACCTTTGATCCGCTGTAGGTGACATATTAGTAGATCCACAAGATAAATTAGATTATTTGATTCAATATACAAGAAGGGACCAGCTCAAGAAATGATTTGAAGGATTAACGTGATTGCCACCAGATGAAGGAATGAAAGGTAAAACAGCTTAAGTTACTATGAAACAAGTGTTGAAATGATACATAGAAACAAAGCTTTAAAGTGGCCTCAAATAAAACAAAATGGGGGAAAACTGAGAGATTATAACCTTCGATAACTGTATGGATTCCATGACAAAACAAGAAATGAGCAGCATTCAATAGCAAGGGAAAATATTGGTATACCCTTTCTCGGCTCCATATTCTATCTGGAGATAAGTGGAACGAAAGCTTAGATAAGTGAAGAAGAAAGAGATCGATTACGGTTAACTGTCTTTTACATAAACAGGCTGAAATGTATGCATCCCGTTTATGGCGACATAGAGAAAAAAAAGAAAAATGCAAAATTAGATCTCCTTTAGTCGGACAAAAATTAGGAAACATTTTACTACAAATATATCTGATGCTGCTAAAAGGAACCAAGAAATCTCGTCTTATGAATTTACGATATATGTGCATTTAAAAGCATTTTCCCCAATGTGGAAAATCAAAGAACTGCCACATAAAGAAATTAAACTTTTAAAAATCAAAAGGTTTATGTTTTCACTTGTCTCAAACAGGGTCATCTAAGTAAAATTGTGAGAGAATGAAATGTCAGACATGTTCCTTACAGCCCAGATATCCTGCAATTAAAGGGGACAGTGGAACAGTATTTAAAACTACGACTGGTGGAAAATCTACTAAAACAAAAACAAACTAGACTTGTCTTTACAGGGCGGAAGAATGTGCACTGCAAATATTTTCCTGTAAAGGTAAAATCCAAGAAAAGTGAAAGGTATGTAGAAACATATGCCTTTATAGACCTCGCAGCACAGTAACAATATGCACTGAAGGCTCGGGAAAACAACTGAGCCTTCAGGGAGAAGGGCATGATTCCTCAAAACAAATGAGTAATTCATGATGATTAAAAAATGCTAATCCAATGTTCTGTTTTATCAGATTTACAAGTCGGGGTCTCAATGAGCTTGAATATATTGATTTGCCAAATGTCTTCACACAGGTCTCTTTTCCCAGTGAACAAAGAAATATTCCACTACAAGAAGATCTCGATAAGTGGGCATATCTTAAAAGGAATGCGTCTATCTCATATTGATTCTGGCGTTTATCTTTTAATAGGAATCAACTATCAGAAATCTTGAGCAGTCAAATCATGCCTAGCCAGGAGGTGGACCTCACCATGAAGACTACACTTGGATGGGAAATTTTGGTGGACCATACAAAAGAAATAGATGACCTCCAAAAAAAAAGTGGTAAGATGTCTAAACATTCAATTAGCTTGTAATAACAAAAAATGAAGATATTTGCTGCAACATATAAACAGATTTTCCAGAGGCCTGTGAAAAAAAGAGGAAATGTCACAGGAAGACATCAAGTTCATACATTTCAGAATCTGCAAAATGGTAGGTGGCCTATTTTTTTAAATTTTGCCTCTGAAGGATGAACTAAAATGCTGAATAAGCTGTATGCTGAGCGCTTATTGGACTCGAAAATTGAGCAAAATTCAGGTTTCCCGAAGACATAAAGCCTTCATGAAGACATTTAAGGAATGGCTATGCTGTTAAAGTACCCAAGAACCCTGAATTGCAATGAAGGCAGAGTGTGGTACATCCTACATCCGCGGGGTTATCATCCAAGAAAAATATAAGATTCGAGTAGTCTTTGACTGCCCCCACCTACCAGGGATTTCATAATGAACAATTACTAAAAGCCCTGACCTAACTAACACACTCATTGGTGTCCTTACAAGATTCAGAAAGGGCCAGTAGGGCCCTTATGGCAGACATAAGTCATGTTCTACCAAGTTAAGATACCAGACAAAGACACTGATCCTTTACGTTTCTATGGTGGCTGAAGGTTCAAGTAAACCTAGAAAATTCAAAATGCGTTTCTTTTTTTGCTATTTTACCCTTTTCTTCTTGTATGTGGAACACTGAAGATGCCAGAGATAATTTCTGGGAAGCTGTTAAACGTTCTCAACTTCTATGTGGATGGCTGTTTAAGGTCAGTGACAACAGAAGGGAAAAAGCAATAAAATGGCAAAGGACCTCCAAGCTCTATGCCTCAAAGGGGATTCCATTTGATAAGTGGGTGAGTAACAACAAAAGCAGTTTTATTTTATACCTGAAAGAAGAGCTCATGAACGGACGGGTTTGGGGCCCCGTCTCCTTCCCACAGAGGCGTGCCTGGGCATCCAGTGGTGCACAGAATCTGACAGTTTCAAATTTCAGATTAAGTTGCAAAACAAAACCCCCTACTAGGGTGGTATTCTGTCTGTTGTTAGCTCAGGTTTGATCCCCTTGGTTTGCCCCGCTTAAACCGGGAAAACTTATTCAAGAGAATTATGCAAAAGAAATTTGGGTGGGATGGTAAAATCAAAACATTCAGAAATGGAAAAATGGATGGATGATTTGAATTCTGTACGATAAGAGTGAACAATGCTTCAAAAACCCACTGGGTTTGGAACCATAAAGATAGCACAAATGCACCATTTGCAGATGCTAGTAATGGATATGGCACTGTCACATACTTTTGTTAACAATGAAGAAGGCAAAAGCATTGTTCATTCCTGATGGGCAAGTCAAAAGTTGCACCATTGAAGCAGATCCGCATTCCCAAGAATGGAGCCGCGCCGTCATGGCAGTAAAATGGACAAAATGCTTAAGGTGACCTTCAAAGCCCTTACAAGTCTACATTTTGGGTGACAGCACCACGGTGCTAAAAATATCAAATGAAAAATTTTGATTCCCCAGACCTTTTTCACAGTTGTGTAGAAGAACATTTACCTACGGTGGGTCGTATTTAATTATGCGCCTGAGGGCTAAAAAAGAATTCAAAGAGCACCACATGGTCATGGTCTATTTTTATTAAAGCCAGAGCGTGAGTGGCCAAAAGACCAGATCAACTGCGATCACTTTTGAAGATGATCCGAAATTAAAAATTGTGCAGATAACGCAAAAATAGAAATAACTGGCTGTGAAAATAATCATTTCTTTTCGTTGGCATGCGGAAAAGCAGTAGCTTGGTTTCTCAAATTTAAAAAACATACTGTTACATTTAAGAAATGAAAAGAATAAATTTCAACTAGAAGTCGTCAGACTAAAAATAATCCAGAAAAACAAAATCACTCATCACAAAGCACATGAAAAGTACAAAGGACTTTTGCCAAGTCAATTTCTAGATGGGCCTGAAACTAAGACTTATCCGTTTTAAGTCAACAGCAAAATTTCAGAAAATTAAAAACTCTAAAGAAAAAGACTTGCGTTAAAAAAAACAGTCAAATCTATAAACTTTTACCGATCTAAAGATGGGAATACTCTGAAATTAGGAAGGCTCTGCAAAGCTGCAATGCCAAGAAGCTAAACATCCCAATTCTACACAAGCATTCACATGTTTGCTTCTTCTTATTCAACCTTCATAACGTGTGGCATTGTGGCCTTTGCTTACACAATTATAGAAATCTGGATACCTCAAGGGGAATTAGCTATTAGGAAAATAATTTTAAAGTGACTATGAGAAGATACAAAAGTAGGTGAGCAAAAATGCAGATTTGCGGAAGATGCCTAGTACCAAATGACAACGTTCAAATGTTGAATTGACTATTTTGGCCCCTTCTTAGTCAAAGAGGAAGATTTTTGTAGAGAATGGATAATCTTCACTTTCCAAAAACCAGAGTTGCACAAGAGATGCAAAGCTTAGAACTGATTCGGGATGCATCTCGTTTACGGATAGAAGAGGACAAGTTAAAATCTTAAACAGACAATGGGAAAAAATTTTTGGAGCGGAAACTAGGCTATCAAAAAATTGAACACCAAAAAGTGGACTTATGATGCAAGAACAAATCCAAAGGTTTTTAATCCTATAGCTCTCACCAAAGTGATGGGAAAGACAAAACAGAAGCCTAAGAAGAAATTCAAATAACCCAAACACTTGATGCGAAAAACCCCACAAAGATAATAGATCAATACTCAAACAGACCCTACAGAAACATCAGATGGCCAAAACGATTTGGAACCATCAACCAATACCCTTTATTTTGAAAACAAAACCGAAATACCCCCTAACTCTTTAAAATGAACCTTCCCAAAGTGACAATTCTACCTGTTGATTTGTTTTGGAAAAGATGGAACTAAAGAGTAGGGTTTCAAACTTCAAAATTTTAAAATGCACACAAAAAGTTTTTAACCCGGGGCATTGTTCTAATTGAATAAAGCACGCAATTCAGAGTAATGGGTGGAATCATCAAAAAGGCAATGAAAGTGCTGAAGGTTTGTGTGAGCAAAACATGGACTGAACTGTTTAAAAGCAATGTTGAAATATAAATTTTAAAATTATTTTGCAGTGTTTCAAATTTGAAAGAATTTAAATAAGTATGCTCATATTGAAGAAAGGAATTTCTCTCTCCTGCAACCAATTAGGGGGAAATTAAACCAATCTAGAAGTTAAATTTGAGTTAACTCTAATGTTTGTTAATTTGAATAAATTCCTTTCTAGCCATAACTTATATATAGTCTTTTCCCCATAGTTGAAGTGATTTCTACTGATACAGGTGATAATAAGCTCGTTTGTTTGGCAGTCCGTAAAGAGGACAAAACCTTTAAGCTTGAAATGGGTAGATACGTTTTCTGCCTTTGAATGAGAAATGTTAATAAAGTACGAGATGTAACAAGATTAACAGAACTGTTTTTTCTTTAAATTTTCCCTTTTTATTTTAATTTTCCTTTTGTGTGAACTTTTTCTTCAAAACTTAATAAACTCTCAAAAACCAAGATATTTTGTCTTGGGGGTCATTTCTGCGTCAGGTTTTTGTTGAATCCCATTTTATTGAATTGAAGCTGCAGAACTTTGGTAATTTTGGGAAAGCAGGCTCGTTTGCATTCAATAATAACAAAAGTACATTAAAACTCCTGTAATAACACATTCCACAGTTACATGAAAAGGAAATATTGGCTGCCTTCCTTCCCCACTAGTAAAAAATCACAGCCCCCTGTTTACTTGAACTGTCCTTGCTAAAGTTAACACACAGTCCCGTGTTGGTTTTGGGTTAAATCCTTTGTTAGTGCACTGAAGTGCCCTGATGGTCATCTAGCGCGCTGCAGCAGCAAGTCATACCTGAAGCGATCCTGTAGGGCTAACAAAATGTAACAGACATCAGCATTATTTCTATTCAATACTTAACTCAGCCAATCAATACAGGCCAACACCTATCACCAGGTCAAAACAGTGAAACAAAACCTGGAAAAGAACCTATCAGTTGTCCCATGGTGGCAATCAAACAGCCATTGAAAAATGCTTACACTCTCTTAATATAAATGCACTTTATACATTTAGCATCTCCATAACCTGGGGCCTCATGCATTGCTGCTAGAATTCACACTAAAACATGTATGGACAAAGTCAAATGTGGTATGCAAAAACTGGCATGCACCTACGCCACCAAGACTTCTCCCAGATTTATGCCTCTTGAATATGTAAATCAAATAAATATTCCCTTAAGTTCAGCATTCTAAAAAAAGACAATGGCAAAAGCACAGGCAAAAGAATATCGTAATGCCAAATGGAGCAAGGAAAACGTACTATTTTTTGGGTTTTTAAGCAGTTGTAGAAACAACAAAAGGAAGTTGATCAAAGTTCAAGTTCAGAAAGTTGCACAGTACCCAAATAAAAAGTTATCAGATGTCAAAGTTGCTGTGAAAAGGCATGTCGTTGCCCACTGTCGAATGTCATATGGAAGTTTATTGGTGTACAGAGAAAAGAAAAATTGGGAACACTTGGGAAAAAAAGATCAAAATGTAAACTTTAATCTTGAAATTTCCCTTTAATACATGGTTTATTTTCTCAATAAAGTAAACATCATAAATTTAATCTTAAAATCTTTTAATTTACTAATTTCTCAACCCCTAAAACAAAAAGTAGCACATTAGCTTATTCTGTGTTTTTATTCTTGCTCTATGTGTGGGAAGAACTGCTTGTTTCTAAGGATTTCTCTTACGAACAGGACTTTAAAAAACCATTACGTTCATGATATTCAGCTCTCTGAATAATTTAAATTAAGATGTATGCTTGAATATTTTCATGATGAAATTAACAAAAGCATGCCTTAAACATGGGGCCACAGTGGCGCAAATGGTAGTGACAAGCTGGCCCCATCCAGAGATTGTTCCTGCCTCCCATGATGCTTACTGCTCGGCACCTCAATTTAAATAATTTATTGCAGCAGTAGTGTCTTTCAAAGCTATAACCAATTTCAGTTCTTCCTTTTCTTTAAAAGTAGCCATTAACACACAATCAGCTCTTTAATAAATGTCAACCATCTGTAAAACTTAGAATCCAATTCTTAAACTTTAAGGAACATTAAAATATCTTTGCAGTACATGTTTAATTATTCCATTCATCTATCCATTAAAGGGGTACCAGCCCCAAACAAGACAGAGGCAGGAACAATCCCTGAATGGGGCCAATCATTCTACGCTTATCTACCACATCCATAATTTAATAACAGTATACATTATTTAAATGAATTTAAAAAAATGTATCTTAAATTAATATACGGGTTATATGGTTACTCCTTCATCTAAAAGATGATATCAAAACTTCAAGAAGATAGCACCTGGAAATCTAAATCAACTTATCATCTGTAAATATGTGCTCTTTTCGTTTAATTGAATTCCTTTATTGTTATTGTAGGGGTACAATGAGATGCAATATACAAATCCTCCATAAACTTATTTTCCTCAAAATGGTTAAATAATTATAATAAGTTTAAAACCAATGACAATATGATATGAAAGCATAAGTGGCTCAGGTTGTGCAATATTACAACTGTAATGCAAGTTTGCAGTAGGTATTGTACTTATATGTACAAACAGTTCTACTGGGAGAACTTGATGGGCTGATTGAGTGAGTTTATATCTCTTGGGATGAAACTTTCAAACCGAGGTCCTTACAGGAAGGCTGGGAAGCATTTGCTAAATTTAAAGGAAGTTCAAATAGACTGTGTCCATGGCGAAACAGAGTGTGTAGAAGTTTACGATAATTCTCTCCTGCCCTGACACAGTCTGCATTAGAGCTTTCGATCACCCAGCGTATTGCTGTGATTCACATTCATATACAGTGAGTTAAAATAGTCATTGTTGCACGAGGTAGCAACACTAAAGCAACTATAGTATTTGGAGTTTGGCCTTTCCCAGGCCCCATTATATGGTTACAGGTTGATTACAATCAGATGTCTTAAACTAAAATATGTGCTTAATGCGTGTATTTGATAAGGCATCAGGGATGTGAATTTAAAGAAACCACGGAACATTAGCTCTGATTTGGCTGGGTGCCACCAGTTTCAAAACCCCGGGCCCAAAAACTTATATATGCTACAGTTTGATCTGGCTGAGAATGTGCATGGCTTTATCCAAGTTTAGTTTTCATACATTTGTGATGAGCATGGAAATGGTGCATTTTTGTGTACATGTTAAAAAGAGGTCCAGGTAACCAGTAACTTTTCAGCAGAACTCCTCTAGCATTTCCAATGCTTTATCTTGTTGTAAAAGCTGATATTGTTCAAACAATATGTAACATTGGCATGAAGAAATTTCTTGTATCCATTAAATCTTGGCATAAAAAGCTTTTAGGACTTCAATGGTCCTGTAACACATTTCCTAAAAAGAAGAAACTGACACCCCCTTCCTCAACGTGCTTTTTAAATTTGAATTTTTTAAAGTAGTGATTTTGTTGGTGACAATAAGCATGAAGACTGAATTATAAATGAATCACCTTTGCATTCTACAAATCTGAACATACCTCTAGTGTTAAATATGACCATGGAGAAAATAACATTTGTGGCCATATTTTAATTAGTGGCCATATTTTAAAAGTGGTAGGAAGCATTGTAATGAATGAGCAGTGGAAGGTGCACTACAGCTCTTTAATTTTTTAATGATATGCAAAATTTACTCATATTGGTTGTATCTAGAAATGTTAACAAAACCTAGGCAAACAACACATCTGATAGGTCTCTTTAAGAAATTTTTAACAGATTGATCTTTTAACAAGTAATGGACTTGCTGGGAAAATGTAACAAACTGACCTAAAATGCAGTGGGGTAAAGGTAATTAGCCTGAATGGAAAAAAACCTCAAGTACAAGATACATAGAAATGTACCAAATTACATCCTATGATAAAGAGTAAAATGTATCTTAAGCAAAACAATCAGAAGGTCTTGAAGATGTGCATGCCAATCAACCCAGAGGTTCACCCTAATGGTATCTGAGTCAATTACTCCCTAAATTTTGAAAAAATGGGGATTAAGTAATATAAAGGGATGTGGGGGGCTGTGTTATCTATTTCAAAGTTGCAGAAATGAATATAATCTTACTGAAATTTCATTTTTTTACCACTGGCCCTTGCCTTCTAAAACATATTAAAAGGGAAAAAAGACATTAACTTAAGGT
Organism: Polypterus senegalus; assembly: GCF_016835505.1. Classification (NCBI taxonomy): domain Eukaryota; kingdom Metazoa; phylum Chordata; class Cladistia; order Polypteriformes; family Polypteridae; genus Polypterus; species Polypterus senegalus. The sequence goes on from NW_024378326.1 coordinate 22,743, forward strand.
ATCATTTTAGACTATTTCCAATTGTGGATATGATGTTATTTTTTTATTATTTACTAGGAATCTATCTCTCTATACCTTATCAGAATGTGAAAAATGGCAAGGTATATTACAATTGAGAATAATTAAGACTTTAAACATTTAAACTGAAGCTTACATTTTTAATTTCAAATATAGAAATAAACTGTTCTTATTATGTTTCCCTTTTTAGGTAAATGATTACATTTCTTATTAACATCTGAATTAAGTCAACTTCACTAATTCAAACATTTTCACTTTGTTATTATGGGATATTGGTAGATGGAATGTTAAAAATGCAGATTTAATTTTAAATGGATAACGACAACACCTTTTACTTAATAAAATTTGCAGAATTTAAGGGGTCTAATTCCACATAATCCTGAATTTAAGTCAGTGAAGACCTTCTCGAACTTTCAATTTCTTTTTTATTTACAGTGCAATACTGGTAGGTTTTGATTACCCCTGGCACATTTTCCCAATATCCTTTGAATACTGAAATGAGGTTGTAAAATTACCATTACATCACATTTGTTAAATGTAATTCACACTTTTATACTAGTTTTTGTTCATATTCAAAAAAACATTTTTATTGTACATTATTGGCAATTTGCCCTTCACACATTTCTGTGCTGTGGATCCCATTTCTTATGTGCATGAGGGGGAAAAGGTCCTGAACGCTAACATTTATATGGAGTCAAGCGGGATGCCAGGTAGATGACTCCCCCAAGCATGTTCATTTGCCATTGACATGGCGTGTTGTATTTTCTATTGCAACAAATTAATAAACAGTCAAACATTTAATAGAGCGGATATTCATTATAAAAACTACAGCTTGCAGGGGTGTTTACATTCAAAAGCTGGAGTCCAATGAAAGTGTACTTCTATACCCTTTTTTGAAACCGCCTATGAAGTACACATCTCGTAAAGTAAATATCCATAAGGATATAAAAAAACATCTTACCAATTGGGATTTTAGTAGTAAATACTGTTTAATTTATTGGAAGAAATCTATTTTTTTTTTTTACGTGGAACAAAAAACGTGGGAAAAAAAACAACACATGGACAAACACTATACACAAATGGAAAGAAAACCGATGTAAATAAAAGGTACCTGCACTGTGAAATTTTTAGCACCAGATTATGATAATCTCTTAGAAACAGTTAAATGTGGCATCTGTCACATGTGGTATTATTTGCTGGAGGCACTAATTAAGGAGCTTACTTTAAATTTTGGGGGCCTTTAGGTTGGGGGGAAATATTTACAATCTATTAAAACAGCAAACATGTCATCATAAGGAACAAAACCTAAAGCTACCATCATACTAACATGTAGGGAACCTTTTTAATATTAAGTGTGAAAATCCATTAGCTGCATGTTATCCAATACATATATTTCATGTAAGCATTTGTCCCATTCCTTTTGTTGGCATACCCCACCAAAATAAAAAGTAAACCATAGGGTAAAAAAAAAGATACTTAAAAACATTAAATACTAAACTAAATTAGTATAATCTGCACATTCTTCAATTACAACTAAATTTCATAAATAAAAACAAATAATGCTATGTTTATTCAAAATATTCTATTTTGACATATTATATTACATAAAATGTTCAAATACAAATCAGTTTACCCTACAATAATTATTTTGAAGTTCACTTTAAATGTTTATCTTTAATCTTGATTTTTTGGCTACTGAATAAAAAAACATCCACACACTCTGCAGTTCACACAAAATTATCTAGTCTATCCAACATAATTAAAGACTTTGATTTAACCAGAAATTTTGCTATCAACTGAAAATGTTACAAAAGAAAGAAAAAAAAGCAATTATTTCAAACAAAATTTACACATAAACATACAATTTAAAAAAATATATAGAGGTCACATTTAATATTCTAATTTAAAAGTACCATCGTTTTGTAGCCAAACTGATGTTGCATTTAGTACCCATGATTCCATGAAGGTTCAATAAATCAGAGTTGCCTTCTTTTAGTACATTGGGCACAAAAGAACCACAGTAGTTAAGTGTAATACTTCAAAAAATGCTTTTTTTCAGACTGTATCTATAATACATTTTAAAGAAATAACCTATTCAGATGTAATTTTTAATTAAGATTAACAGTTTAAATCTCTTTATCAAATCATCTTTTAGCACATATATGTAGGGCTATTATCTTAGAAAATTGCCTTTTTATAAATGAGTACAGCCCAAAATAGCAGCAATGAGAACATTTTTACTTAAGCGAAAAAAATCAATGTGCTTTAACCTTAAATTCCCAAAAACAGGGCAACTAAGGAATTTATTTCCAATGATAAATACTGCATTAATGTAAGACATTTAAAAAGATTTGCTGAATTATCTATGAATTGTAATGGCTACAGGAAAAGAAAATATGGGAGTTAATGAGAATTAATTTTTTGTTCAAAAAGATCCAAAACATATATATATATTTTTTAATGCAAAAAATCACATGAACTCTAATTTTCATTTACTCTATATATGGTAGTATGATAGAGAAACAAATTTCTATACTTACATTTATTTTCAGCAATTATTGTGTTTACTAAATAGGAACAAGAAACCTTAAAGCATGTGCAAATGGTAAAAAAAATTTAACAGTAACATAAAATGGCAACAAATTACATTAAAAACTCCATGACATGAAGAATGATTCAGGACACAAAAGGCTACATGATATTCCTTACAGAAACAAGTCTTAAAGTTCAGGTTTCAGGATGCAGCAATCAATAGTAAAGACATTTAAAAATTTCAGTCAAGCATAATGTCAATAGTAGTGTTACTTTAGGGTTCAATGAACAAGAAAAAGGAGTAGTTTATATTATGAAGTACCAATTCCCAAAAAAGTCTACTTTTAGAATTGAGGCAGTCAATCATTATCAACCATGGCAAATAAATTTAATAAGTAAACAAATTTATAGAGGTTTAAAAAAAAAAAAAATCTGAAGAGAAACCCCGGGATGTTTCATAAAGTGTGAAAAACACAGAGCACCACCTCAAAATACAATCAGTTTAGTATATGTACCTGAACATGAGCTTTAAATCAAGCATTTGTTAAGTGCAAATCGACATTTTCTCTAGACAAGTACTGCCTTTTTTTTTTTTTTTAAAAGAGATGAAAGAAACAAGCTTTTGCACTAGATTTTAGCAATCAAAGCAGATTTTAAGAAACCAAGGAAAAACAAAAAGGTGACACTTTAATATAAACACTAAAATATAACAAAACAAACAGCCAATTAAACAACAGTATTGAAAGTGTAGATTTAGTCAAGGGTCAGTAAACAGATTTATGTTTACCAAAAAAAAGTCCTAAACACATTTTATATAAAATCATTTTCCCCAGTTTATAAAATTCACTCTTCGGATTATGTTTAAAAAAAAAACCAGAAAAATATTAGCTCATATAAAACTGCATTTCTCAACAGCTGCGGTTTGTTTTTGCCCACTGTATAAAGCCCATAACCATAAAAAATAATACTAGTTATATTCCAGACACAACCATGGCTTAAAGAAATGTTATATTGCCAGCAAAAAAAAAAACAAAATCATCTTAAAAACAAACTTTAAAAGTGCATGCATTATTTTTCATTTACTGTTTGGACCCATAAAAAATACTGAAAAAAACCCTACTGTCCATAAAACACTGAAAGTATAGAAACAAAAATAAATAATTATATGAAATCATTGATTCTTTTTTAATTAGTACTGCGGATTGAATAAGTATTTTGTAAATGAAACTGTCTAAAAGTCCGCAAATACTGAATCAATGAATTAATAAATCTGTATAATATTAATCTTCTTTAATGAATGTAATGGCTTTCAAATAAGCTCCCTCTTATATACAGAAGATATACCCTTTGGGAAGGTGGGGATTAAATGGTGAGGATTAGAACTGTCAGCACCAGTTCTCCAAAGTCATGTACTTAAGTATCTTCTTCCTGGAGAGATTACAGTTCATTTACCCGGTACTACTACTGAAATTAGTAGATACCTGCAAAACCTACTGGAACGCTTCATGATGGCGTGTAATTTACCCTTCTCATGTGTCCTAGTTAATACTTGGGATCATTTTTCTTAAATGCAAAGGTTTATCTGGAATTATTGTAGTGAAATTGTTCCCGTCACATCTGAAGTAACAGTGGAGGCAGTTGCGCGTGGCTGCTGAAATCAATCCATTTTCTTGTATTTTGAAATATACAACATAGAACACTGGGAACAATTCCAATAATGAGCATAGAAAGGATTTCCACCAGGGATTCCCCCGTCTGCCCCATGATTGGCTGTAGTTTGGTTTTCTGCATTATTTGCACTGTACTCAAAGTCTCAAAATCACTCTTTCCTGCAGTATCTGTGGAGTAAATAATTCTTTCGATATTTTTGTCTATTTCTTTAAAAAGTTTGCACTTATTAGACTCAGACCTGTGCTGTCAGTTGTAACAAATCACTATCCAGAGAAATTTCCCTTTTATCAATGTCAGAACACAAGATGATGTAGCTCCTTTAGGATCCCCTTAATTCTTGATTTGCCTCAGTTAAAAGCCATGTTTCTTCCGGGTTTTAATAGACTTCAAACAAACATATCTTTGTTCTCGAATTAGATTGTTCATCTTTAATATCCAACCACAGTAAGAAAATAAACATATTAAAAAAAAGATGTTCTTTAAAAATCTACTCTTTTTAAAAACACCAATCTTCTCCTACAAAATACACCCGTATATTATATAGTATAACATATATTACAGCAAATTGTTAAAAGACATTGTGGTGTAGCGGGTCACAGCTTAGATTGAAAAGCCCCTTTTTAAATAGATAATCGCTGACTCATTGCTTAAGAGGGCGTGTAGTTGGCGAGAGGTTCCCCTGGGTGTTTTCGTGTTCGGGGCAGTCCTCATAAGTGCAGAGGTGGCGAGTCATAAATCCCCATAATAAATAGAAGTCAGGCGGAAGGGAAGGAAAGCGGTAAAAAACTGGAGAGCAAGAGAGCAGAATTAGGGGGAGTGCAAGAGAATGGACAAGCCGGCCAGCTGGAAACAATGTCCCGCGTGGTTGGGGTCCCCGAAAGAGTGAGTGACCCGGCCTCATGGGGCGGATCATGCCCACTGAATGGGAGAGTGGGTGTCAGGAGGAGTCGCGGGATCTGAGGGATGACCAGTGCGAAGGAAGATGGGAGGACAAGCCGGCTGTCTAGCAGGCGGGTGGCCCATGAGAGAGAGGACGCCGGGTGAAGTTTGTCGGCTGAGCAAACCTTTAGTGAGCTGGGGGCTGGGGAAAGGAGCTGTTCTGGCTGGTAGCTGCAATGATTGCTCAGGTTTTAATTTCGTGTTTTTGCCTTGTTTTAACCTTTTTGGGGTTTTTTCCTTTACAAAGTTATTTATTTAATGATCATTTGACTGCACTCACTATTTATTTGAACATTTTGCTTTTGTTTATTTTTAATAAAAACACTTTCACAATTTTTACCATCCCTTGCCCGTTGTGTCCACTGTCCAGCCTCATCCAAGGACATTACTGGTGGCGTCAGGTCAAGTGCTCCCCCAAAATGGAGATGAAAGCCTGGAGCAGAACCTTAAACGTCACAGACATGTTCATCAAAAGCTCACATACAATAGGAATAGCGATATACTATCAAATAATATCACCTTTTCCTGAAATAGGAAATTGTGAACAGAAATGGTGACAGCATAATGACATAGTGAATAGCATAATGCTAATATAGGCAAGGCTTAGTGCATTTTCAATGAATTTGTAGTACTGATGACCATTAAAGACTTTTGTCACTCTACCAGAAATTCATCTTTCTGAACAAATGTGAGCAGACTGGGGTAATATATTTAGTAAAAGGCCTGCATTCCACTCCAGGTACAAATAGATAAACTCTAAGGAATAGTATTTTTTGCAAAAACAGTTCCTTTAAAAATTACAAGTTTGATCAAAACATGTATCTAAATAAGAAAATTTAAAATTTTAAATCTTAACCTGGTCAGCTTGGACATGCCCCGATTTTGCTAAATTGAGGGACAACCTGGTTAAATATACTATTAAAAGATATACAGTAACAGCACACAGCAAACTACTACAAATGGCACCAACCCCCTGTCACTGATGGATCAAGTGAAAGCAAGTTACCTTGCATCCATACTGAAGTGCTCCTTTTTAGATTATGCGGGATCGAAACATCACGTTCCCAAACAAAGCAGTTCCCTCTTTTTGTCTCTTGCTCTCTCTCTCCTGGTCCCGAGCTTTCACAGTGTTGAACTCATTTCCCGATGACTCATCTGAATCTGCTTCCTCAGTCTTGAACAGATACAAGTTGCTATTCTGGTGAGTTTGGATTTGCACTGGTGCCTGAAAAGGCCTAGAAAGAATCCTTTAGTCTAATCATGATAACATCACCTGCTGGGGCAAAAGAAAAAACAAAAGAAAGAATTTTTTAAAAGGAAGAACAGTATAGTTTTGAAATAAAACCTTCAGGTCAGACTGGGTCATTAAATACTAATTGATTATAAATGGTCATAGGTTATGAGCTTCACTATTGTTCAGTTAAGCAATTAAACCTGAATTTTAAAGGTTATGCCCAGCGTCATTCCAAAGACTTAAAAGGAAGTCAATGCTACAAAAAAAAAGACTCCTACCTAAATTCCACTGCATCATACTGCAGTAATATCTTTCAGTGATTTCAAACTTAAATCTGAATCACACATCTGAACCGCTTAACGAAAATTTAGAAAACCACCCTGGCCCTCTCGAATTATTATTATGCACAGCAGTACTGAAAGACATAATTTGATCAGCAGGACAACTCCCTTACATATGCAAAAGCATGAATAAAAATCTTGAATTGTGTTCTGAATACTTTTGGAACCCTGAAACAATTTCCTCATTTTTTATTAAACCTTGATATTTAAATGGGTGATGTGGTTTAACAGTGTTTTTGGCACATGGGTACAACTTTGAAATGTAGCTTATAGACTCATACATTCTTTGACTTGTCACATTACTTTAGTTCAAAGGGGGAATTCGAAGCTATATTGATATTTTTCATACTTTTGGGAAATCATCTCCAAAATATTAACAAAAAAAAAAAGGCAATGGCAACAATGAATCTTTACATGAATTTCTTGTGTTATTGTCGGATATATAAAATGAATAAACTGATGGACTTATATAAATATTTCCTGGCAGAACTATGCACAATGTCATAGTGATCACTGCTAAAAAATACTCTCAGGATTCAGACAGAACTTATTAACAACTAAACATGCAATGACCCTGTTGCCTGTAACTCTTAATGTTTACTGAAAAATAAGAAAAACAAACAAAATCTGCATTTCCAAAGGGCACACTTAAAACAGATAAATCAGTGGTATAAAGATATCTGAGCCATGCATGGAAATAACTGTATGATTGTGACAATGCATAAGTAACAAGTTATGAACAAAACTAATTACGAAAGGACTTTTGGAACTGTCAGACCCAAAAAACACACACGTTCTATAGGAAACATACATGTACATTCGAAATCTATTCATTTGTTTGGATGGTTTATAACAGGTAAATTTCTAAATAGAAACATTTGGTTCAACCGTACTTTCACGCCTGAGAAGAGACACTGAGGAATGTGAAGTTTTGATTCGGTCCAGGTTGCTCACAAACTGGTAACAAATCAACTTGACAGGTGCTTCCGTGTATGTTGCTTGCGTGTACGTGAAACTATAAAGTAATACAATCTGACAGCATAACAGTATTAAAATTTCCATTAACACCAAAACAAACGAAAGTCAGTACGAAAAGAAGAGCACGTCTTAAAACACACAAGGATCTATTTCGCCCAAAACAAAGTACGCTAACGTTTAGACAAAACATTCACGGAGAGAAGATAACAGGCCTCTGCGACTTTTTCCGCTAGGAAAAACTTATCTAAAAACTTTTTAAACCTCACTCACCACGTTCTGAAACCCAAAGCAAACCCATTGTACTACAGAGACGACCCGGGTCACACCCAACCGAAAGGCAGGACAACTAGAAAAGATCGGGGGAACACCTGCCCAATCAATCTTGAAGGCATACAGTCTTATCCCAAACACCTGGGGCATACGCTCTTAGTGTTTCGGGGATGGAAGCTCATTCGAGTTTGGTTGACGCTTTCATCTTACGTTCAAACAATAAAAAAGGGTTTAGGGTAACGGCGTATCTGTAAATCTCCAGCCATGGCGTATCAGGAAGTTTGAGACTTCGCAACCTTTTTTTTTTTTTAAATTTTTCAAATTTCTTGTTTCCCGCACTCTCATTATTAATTTTTCGCATCGCTCAGGTGTTGGTTAAACATTTGTTTTCTTCTTTTTTCATTGGCAAAAACGCGATAAAGGGAAAACTTTTCAATATGAAAATCAATGCAAATTGTGGCTGTCGCCTTTTGGTATTTACCTATGGTATTGAACAAGTACGTGTTTTGGTTAGAAGAAATTTTTGGGATTCACGTTAACCTGTGTAATGCTTATACTTTTAAAATTTAAATTATTATAAACTGGCCTTCCATTAGCAAACAAGCGCAGTATGTATTATACCATCAGTTTACCTGTTATAAAAGTTCAGGTTTTTGGGAATGGCGACGTTATTCAGTAGCATCAGGTGTCCCGTGCCAAGCGGAAAAACTGATGGCAACTTTGGGCGTTTAAACTTCATCAAGTTCAGGGCCCATGGCCATTCAGAAATTTACTTAAAAGATGTCTGCAGGGAACAGAAAAAGTTTGTAAAGAAACAGAAATAAAGAAGAAAACAGGAAAGTAAAAAGTAAATAAAAGTTTTATTTATAAATAAAATCAATATAAGCAGCTTGTGATTTTTAAAAACAAGCATATCTTGTTAAAATAAAAGTACAGTATAAGCATAAATTCTGAGACTATGGAACTTATGTAGTGTTATAAAATCATTTGGACTTTGGAACTTTGCATCTAAAACCCAACTGCATATTTTTCATACACAGGAATTTTAAACGAACCCCTACATTTTACATTTTCTTGTCTTGATACCCCTTCCCCAAGGTGACTTCAAATTTATGATCTTCGGTTACAATTCTTTTTGGCTTTCCAGTTGGAGCACAGGCAGGTCAAGTGACTTACTCATAGTCACACAGTCCAGTAACAAGATTTGAACCCACAACTTCAGGGGTTGAGGTCCAAGCCTTAACCAGCACTCCCTCTTTCTGCCTATTTTAAGCGTGCAGAGTACAGGCATTAAACATTTGTGTAGGTGAGGAGGATTAAGCTACTTTTGACTTTTTTGTGGCAAAGGTGTGTGCTTTAGGGAAAAGGGTTACTTACAATAAAAGTTTGGGCGTTGCTGTATTATCAGGCCACTCTGACATTTCTCATTAAGACTCTTTTGAGGTAAGTTTAAAGGAATGCTCCACCAGAAAATTTTATATTTTTTTAATGTTACCCCATGTAGTTTGTAGTGATCAGTGAATGAGGAGGGGGAGACGGTTTCCTGAATGGATATGTGAATTATGCAACACAATTAAGATTAGATTTTTTTTTTTTTTCATGGATGCTATTTATATTGGTCATCATTTTTTACATTGTTCACTCATTAGGCAGAACAGGTCACCATTACTTTCTATTATTGCATAAGCTCTTTGATTTCTGTTCTGGATAAAAGCATGAGAGTAAAAGTTTTTTCCCCCACCAACACTTGAGTAAGTAACATTTTAAAAATGTTATTTTTGGGTGTGCATCCCTTTAAGTTGAAATGTATTTTTAATCTTAGAAAAGCAAATTTGGTTTATTCATTAATTTAAAAAATCATTCCAATCAAATCTGATCTATTAACTTAAAGGATATGATTGATTCAAGTCAATGTTATTTCTTCACAATGATATATATTAATTTTCACATGAAATTTTCATAAGTTTAAAAAAAATTTAAACTGTTCTTGTGTTTCAAAATGGAGGTGATGTGGCAGGCGTAGCAAGTAAATTTCTAATAAACATTGCTTTGACATGAAATCGGGCGATGCCATTCAATAAAGGTGTTGGGGAATATACAAGATGAGCCTTTGAACTGTTTATGTGATCTTTTCACCTTATTATTTGAACATGGGCTGGTGGGGTGCTTCTTTATTTATTTAAATGACTTTCAAAATAGTGCATCTAGGTCTATATTTTTTGTTATCCGATTTTATCAAATGTTTTGAAAATGCAGGTATATATTTTGTTCAAAAACAAGTTTAAGTCTTTATCTTATCTAAATTTTTTCACTAAAGATAAAACTAAAATAAAAAAAATTTTAAAATAAAAAATTTTTGGACAAGCAAGGTCAAAAAATTTTTAAAAAATTATGAGTTTTGAGGATGACCCATTCCCCTACTTCGGTATGTTTTTTATATTGTTAAATGTTTTTTTTGAGTTACAGGGTCTTATTTTAGAGCGGAAGTCAGTACTTTGAGGCTTTTAACTAATGCAATAATTTCATCACTTCCTTTTTTTCCCTTTACAAAAAATGGCTGCATATTTTAAATCCAGTCAGGGCACTGGAATATTTACAGATACTACTGAGATTGTATAATTACATTTTAATTAATAGCGCCATTTTTTTGATAAATATACAGCCATATGAAAATTTTTGGGAAACCCCTTCTCATCCTGCATTATAATTTACTCTGCTTTCAACAAAAAAGATAACAGTGGTATTCTTTCTTTTCCTAGGAACATCTGATACTGGGTTTTTTTCAACAAAGATTTTTGTGAAGCAGTATTTAGTTTATGAAATTAAATAAAATGTAAAAAACTGGTTGAAAATATTTGTCCCCTTTAAATTTTTGCTGATTTTGAATGCGTAACTACTCAATACTTTTTACTTCCACCAAATTATTTGGGATTATCGAAAACCCGAATTTCAAGCAGTTGTGTCCAATCATAAAAAAGTACTTAAGGTGGTCAATTAATTTTGTCCCTTTTGACTCTATTTAAGAGTGACAGCATGGGGGTCCTCAAAACAACTCTCAAAGATTAAAACAAAGTTGTTCAGTATCATGGTTTAGGGAAGGAAAAAAAACTGCTCAGGGTTTAAACTGTCAGTTTCAACTGAAAAATGTAATCCCGGGAAAAGGAAGGAAAGGCACAGTTGCTATTAAACCCGGTCTGGCTGGCCGAAAAAAACAGGAGCACATATGCGGATTTGAAATGGTTACAGACAACCCACAGACCCTCCCCAGACTTGCGCGTCTTCTGCAGATGGTACTGCATATTCTTCCACAATTTGCCAAAAAACTTCTGTGGGGAGGGTGATGAGAAAGAAACCCCCCGCTGCCCACAAACAGGGGTTGTTGTATGCAAATGCTGATTTAGCAAGCCAGATTCATTTTGGAACAAAGTGCGGACTGATGAGACAAAAAATTGATTTTTGTCAAAAAAAAGTGCTTTTCATGGTGGAAAAACACCATTCCAAAAAAAACACCTGCTACCTACGCCCAAATTTTGGGGGCGTTTCCCTCACGCTTTGGGGCAGTGTGTCTGTTCAGGGGCTGGGGCCCCTTTTTAAAGTCAAGGGGCAGATGAATTCAACAATATCAACAAATTTTCAGGATAATTTCAAGCATCAGTCACAAAGTTGAGGTTATGCAGGGGTTTGGGTATTCCCAAAAAGACAATGACCCCAAACACAGTTCGAAATCTCAAAGGGATTCATGGAAAGTACAATGTTCTGGGAAAGTCTGTTACAGTCCCCCGACTTGAATATCATCGAAAACCTATGGGAGTTTGAAAGGGGGCCCTTTTCGGCGCCATCAAATTTTAAATGAACTGGGGTTTTCTATGGAAGAATGGTGAAAATACCTCCACCAGAATCAGACTTCATCAAAAGGGTAAGGGGCGTCTAGACGTTTTTTTTGCAAAAAGGCTCAATAAGATTGATGTAATATCTCTGTTGGGGGGCCTAAATTTTTGTGATCTAATTTGGTTATGATGCATATTTCAATTTTTTGTTAAACCCAAAAAACAATGTCAATGCTGAAAATACATTTTTCCCAAAGGCATTTATATATTAAAAGGGAAGTTTTTTGGTTTTTTTTTGATTGGGTGGTTTTCAAAGAAAAGAGGGGGTTCCCCAAAAGTTTTCATAGGATGTATTGTAGAAGTCAAATAACATGACCATTTTATTGGGTAACTAAAAAACCAATAAAGGGTCATTTTTTACTTCTCCTTCATAATGCTAACGGACAACACCCCAGTATTTAAAAAAAACTTGACATCACTACACTAATTTTCTACTGAACTGCATGCAAAAGTCCTGCGTTAGAACTAACCTAACAATTTATAGAATATGTTTTTAAAAACTTGTTAAAATGGTTCAGTTAAAAATGATTTACTACACAGATATGTAAAAAAGAAAACTCTACAATTAAAATCATAAAACTTGTTTTTTTTAAAAATTTTTTTTCCCCAAGACAAGTACCATTACTCAGCAGGCATATCAAATCACATGTCCCCTGAAAGCTGCCTTATAGATTGATATTTCCCTAAGTTTTCACAGTATTCTTTAAGAACAGTTTTAAGACATGGCACAGGGAAAATTTAAATTTTACAAAAACTTTAAATAATCACAAAAAAAACCTGATATCTTACTAAAAATGGCTTCAGATTGCATCAGTGGTTACAGCAGTTTCAGATTGCTGGTGTCCTATTTTTTTTTAAATTAAAAAACATGGGGATTTTCATTGGTTTATAAATGGGTTTTATAGGGTGATGAGGTTTTGAATTTCTGCATTATTTTTTCATTTTATCAACCCTTTTTCTGTCTAGTAGTAGTACTTCTAGAACAGGGATTAGCACAATTAGTCCTAAATGAATGAAACCGGTTTTAAATGGCGCAAAAAACTATTTGTGTTTTCTGGCAAATTAGCCATTTTGATGTCCATGCCCATCATTTAAACCAGTAGAACAAATGACTCCAAACTCAGATCCTGTTTGGTTTTGTTCAGGCACTTTTAAATTAGTAACCCAAATTTTTGCTGCTAATGAAACATACATTATTGTCTTGATTTTCATTAATTTTTTTTTAAAATTCGAATCTACATATTTATTTTGTCTTAACTAGATGTCAGTTAACAAACGAAAAGAAAATAAAATTTTTGGAAATATCTAATGTGTCAGAGTAGTACACCGCCAGCAAGTATTGCTTCTAATTATAAGTTTGGGGTTTGACAACCAAACCCTTCCCGGGAAATGAGTTAAATGATCCCAAAGGTTTTTTTACATGGTACAGCTCATCTTTTCACGTCAAATGCATCAAAAATCAATCAATTCAATTTTATTGCTCTGTGTCCCTACCATGTACAGTTTCTTTTTGGGCTCAGGGAAGAATTTCCTTATAACGTGAAACATGTTTTATTTTCTTTGGGAAATTTCCTTCGTGCTTTTTTAAAATGTTAAAAATTTTTATAACTAGCTACATGTTTTAAAATGAATGCCATGCAAATGGCTTAAACTCAGGTTTGGAAAGGAGAAACTGGATACATCACTCTTCACTTGATACCGATTGTTGGATAAACAAAAACACAGGTAAATCCTGGAAAAGTCAGAAAACTGGCTTTGGTGTACAAAAAAAAATACTGACATTATTAATTCTCCATGGGCTTTTTTCAGCGAAATTTGCAGTTATTAATAAAAAAAGCTGAGAACGATTTTTTGTGTTTTCCTTTTATTTATTTTGGGGGTCTTGGGTTTTAAAATCTTTTACATTTCTAATAATATTAAAAACCTTTTTTTTGATTATCATCCCCTTCTGTTTACATTTTCCCTGCAGCTAGATAGTAGTCATGAAAAATTTTTTGTCATTTTTAAACAAAATTTACCAAAAACTAACATGGTAGATTCTCAGAATGTGTCAATCTTGTATATATTGGGACGGTCAATGCTGGTTTTGGCCCAAATGGTTGCCCTTTAACCTGGGACTGGGCCCCCATGTGCAGTTCTTTTTTTCCTCCCGCATAAAAAAAAAGGGGTACCCTTTTCCCCTTTAAATGAGAGCTGTTTTCTTTAAAGTAAACCTTTAAAACAAACTACCCCAAAAATCCACTTTAAAAAATATTTCAATGAGAAAAAAAACAATTACTCGTCCTTTTGGGAAAACAACTGAGGCACCCTGCAACAGCCAAGGTTTGTTTAAAAACCGAGCCGGGCCCTCCAACACTCCTCTCCTGTCCCTCTCCCTTTGACCATCTGCTCCATTCCCACTTTAGGCTGCCCCCTTTATGGGGGCTTTGTTTTGACCGAGATGGGAGCGGGCCCCCCATTGCACCACAACTTTGTCTTTTTGTTGGCAAACCCCTCTGAATAAAATCTTGTACCTGCCAGTTCAGCAATAAATGTTTTGTTTCTTGAAGCCTGTTCCCTTTTTTTTTTCAAGTCTTTTTTTGCAACTTTGGGTTTGAAAAAACCCAAAGGCTTTAAAGCAATAGGGTAAAAAAAAAAAAAGGGGGGAAAACGTGAAAGAAATAAAA
>NW_024378327.1:0-9025 GCF_016835505.1 Polypterus senegalus
TTTCCCCCCCACTTTCAGCAAAAACAAGTTTTGGTTTTTTGGAACCCTCACCAAATTTTTAACAAGGCCCCCAGGGGGTTTTTTTTTCCCCTTTGGAATCCTTTTTGGGGTGTTTTTCCCCCGCCACAAAGCGCTTTTTGTTCTGCCCAAAAATCTTTTTTTGTCTCACGCCCAAAAGCCTTTTTTCCCAAAAATGAATTGCGGGCTTAATTTGATACAACGACTCGGGGGTGTGAGGGAAAGGGCTTTTCTCATCCCCGTTTGATTTTTTTTGGTAAATTTTCTGTTGGAATATGTAAAAACCATCTGCAGCGAATGTTCTGAGGTCTTGAGGTGATCGGGTTTAGAACCATTTCCAATCACTTTGTCCCTGATTTTTTTTTCCTGCCAGACCGCTGATTTTAAAAGCAACTGCCTTGGCCTTCCTTTTCCTGATTCCATTTTTACAGTTGAAACGACATTTTAAACCCTAAATGGCTTTGTATTTTAAACCCAAAGGGAGAAAAATCTTTGTTTTCAGATTTTTTGAGAGTTGTTTTGGGGACCCCATGTGTCTGTCCTTTTAGAGGAGAGTCAAAGAAAAAACCCAATTGACCACCTTAAACCCCTTTTGACCCATGACTGGACACCCGTTTTAAAAGTTAAAGGCTTAGCCCCAAAAAAGAATCAGGGAGCAGTGACAGACATTCAAACGCAATGAAAAAACCTTTTTGGCACAGCCATTTTTTAAATTTGATTTAATTCATACAACTAAATATATATATATATATATATATTTGGTGGGGGCTGATGACCCCAAATGGAAGCCCCCGGGGAAAACCAAAAAAACCCAAACACTGACTAATTGCCCTTATCCTTGAACTATAACGTAATAATTTCGGGGCCCCCCAAAAAATTATCCTTCCCCCCTTCAGGTTTGGGAATTGATTTTTTGTTTTTATCTCTCTGTTCTAGCGGAATTTTAAATCTGACTTGCGGAGCATTTACTATGTGTTTGGGTGTCTGAATAAAATCCTTTTTTTTTTCACGACCCTGTGCCCCGGCAAATTTTAAAAACGTGACAAGGGGCCCAGAGGGTTCCAATGGCCGAAGACTTATTTAAAAGTCAAAACATTTCATTAAAGACTGAAACAAAATGGATACCCAATCCGGAAAATTAAATTTTTAAAATAAAGTACGTTGTGAAGGAGCAATGGAAACAGTTTCGGGAATATATTCGGGGGCATACCAATTTCCCGAGATGAATTTTTAGCCAAATATTAAATTTAAGTTTGTCCAGACGATTAGAGGTTCAAGTCCTTTTGGAGAAAGAGCGGTGGCGGTGCCGCAACCTGTGAACGAACCCCCGGGGGAATTTCGCCCCATCGACAAGCTGCAGGACCGTTTGGGTCGGGGGCCCCCGGGAAACCCGGAATGGGCCCCGGTTTGGGGGAGACGCGCAACAGCGGGTCACAAACCGGGGGGCAAGAGCCGCTGGACGTCCCCCGGGGATTTTTGAAAGGGGAGCCACCGTGATGTTTCCTTGACCGGCTCCCTTTTGGGCAAATTTCGCTTTTCCCCCTTTAAAGGGGATTGACCCGGATTTTGCTCAACCTTTACTTTCCGGAGGGAAAAAGATGGTTTGTTGACCCCGGAAATTGGGGCACAAAGAAACCCCAGCATTTTAATTCGGAAGTATTGTATTGAGACAGACGTCAAAACAATCCTTAGAGACTGTGAGACTTAAAAATAGCGTACATGGGTTTTAAAGTTTTCGGGTTTTACTTCCCCTTTTTTGGGGGCCCATTTTTGGTTTTCGCGTTGCCCCGCCCCTGGCCCTTACCTGGGGGGAGAAATGTTTTTCCCCAAACGATTAATAAATGAAAGGGGCCCGTGCCCAGCCCACAAAATGAACTTGGGGGGGAAAGAAGAAGAAACCCAAAAAAGAACTGGTGGGGGGAAAACGAGCCCAACAATATTAAACCCAGATCTCCCCAGCAGAGGGGGGAGCCCCCACAATCTTCCAGAAGGGGCTGCCCTTTTCCCATCTTCCCAGATTGCAAACGCCTAACCAAACCAAATGTTAAAACAACAATTTTGTGCGTTCGATATAAAAAGCCAAAAGAATATGCATTTAAACAGGCCCCCCCGCATTGACTCTTATTCCAAGGCAATCGGGGGTGAAAACCCCACTTTATAGGGACGCCGCTTTCAAGTGATGATCATTTGGGGGGGAATTTATTGAACAACGGGTTTACCTGAAGCAATAGGGAAACTTTTTGCATCGGGGCACATTCATTTGGGACCCTCGGTCCCAAAAAACTAGAGACCGTTATAAAAACGATTTTATTGGTTTAATTAGGGAAAAGATGTTGAAATTTTGTACCCCCGTCCAGCCCGCCAGATCGCTCTGCTTATAACCCTCCCGGCCCCCTTTTGTCCTATCCCAAGGGTTCCCTTCAGCTGTGGATGAATTTGGGACCTACCAAACTAAAGGGGGGGCCAAATTTGTTGTTTTGTTTTGCCCCGATATCCAAAAATGATCGCGCTAAAAAAAGGCCAACCTTCGGCTGAGCAAAGACATGTGAAACTTTCTCGTATTGGTATCCCAGAAAAATCTTAACTGATCAGGGACATTTCACTTCTGTGTAGAAACAATTGTGTGACAGCTTTTATTAAGAAATTGGTACTCTTTTTACCACCCCCAAAACAAGGTTTAACGACATTTAAAAAAACATTGCAGATGATCAGGCGAGTTGCCAAAGATCCCACAACATGGAACACGCCCCACCTTTTTTTGAGGGGTGCGAATCACCACGGGGCCCCACCTTTCCTTCGAGGTTTTCGGCGGCGCCGAGGACCGGATGTGGTACGTGAGGAATGGATGGAAACGAGGCAGCTAAGGGTCCAAGCCAGATCGCTAATTTCCAAAGACAAATTTCGTTTTCCTCTATTGCTGTAACCCAACAACGAAAAAGGGAAATAAAAGGGCCCTTTCGATAGGCGAAAGCCCGGATTTAAAAACCTCATCTTTTTGGGTACGGTTTCCCCCGGGTAAAAAATTTACAAATGGCACCCCCCTTTTGAGGGGTAAGTCCAGAAAAATTACAAGGTTAAATCCCCGGCCGGAACCTTCCAGATTTTACACATTAACCTCGAAATGGACACCGCAAGAGGTTAACATTTCCCTTTGGTTGCTTTTTCCCGGTCCATGTTCCATTGGAAACATTTTTACCTGAAAAAGACAGAACTTTTATCTTTGATGAAGGGAACACTGTGTCTTTCGATTTCCCAGGCAAGACTAACATTAAAACAAAAAATTTACCACTGCCCCCATGTTTAAGATGCGGCCGCCCGGGGATAGAAGCCGGGGAAATATTGTGCCCCCAAGAGGTAAAAAGATGTACACGGGTGAAATTCAAAAAGAAAAAAGTGACTGAAGGTCGTTTTGTCCCAAAAAAGAGGGTTCGTTGGTTCTTTTTCA
This sequence comes from Polypterus senegalus, assembly GCF_016835505.1. NCBI lineage: Eukaryota > Metazoa > Chordata > Cladistia > Polypteriformes > Polypteridae > Polypterus > Polypterus senegalus. The sequence goes on from NW_024378327.1 coordinate 3,464, forward strand.
GACGTTAAAAGGGTCTCTAAATTGGGCATCCCATCCCCGTGTGGGAAAACCCCGTTGGAAAAACTGGGAGCAGATTCCCCCTAGATCTCACGAAAGGTTTTTGGCGGTCCCTTTTAGGGGCGGGGTTGTAAAAAGCATTTTGACCCCGACGGACTCTTAATTACAAGCCCCCCGTTTTCCAGGGCACCCCTTTTCAGCGTATATTCGACCATTCACCTGAATATGTGGGATATACGGGTCGTGATTTTAGCAGGGGAAAAACATTAAGCGGCTTCAAGTTTTGAAACGAGACACGCGGCCTTACTGCAACCCCAAAAAATTAAACGGGAGTGAACCATTATTTGGGCTATTCATAAAGTTTTTTTTAGACAATTAAGGAAAATAGAAAAAATGCTTTTTTGAGACCAAAACAAAAAAAGACGCCCTTTTCTACTCGTGGTTACTCAAAAAAAACATTCCAAATTTTGAAATGAGCTGCCCTCTTACAGAACTTACTAGAGGCAAAAAAAAACCACTGTCATGGACAGAAAAGGAACGTTCTTTTAACGATTTAAAAAAACATTTTCTTTTTTCTAAGGGAACCCCATTTCAAAAAAAATTTTTTCCAAACAACCAAATGCATTTGGTTCAGTCCGTCCAAATTTTTGATGGGGAAGAACATCCAATCACATATTTGGTAGAAATTACCTAGGGGAAAGAATATTCTAAAATTAAAAGAATGCTTGGCAATTAATTGTGAAGGCCCCTTTTTTACTTGTGGGGACAAACTTCCTTTGGGAACATTCCCCCTCCAGTGGTTGTACCGACAGAAAAAATACAAACTCTCGCTGGATGGTTTTGGGTTTCAACCTACAGTTTCATAAAGCACCGACCAGGTTCGAACACGTCCCGATGTATTAAGACTAAATGAACCTAGTAAAGGTCGCCGTTCACAGAATGTGAAAAAAGCTGAGGGGAGGTGTGAGCTGGGGTGATCCACCCCCAAAAGAGACAGACGCCCTGGGAAAACCCAAACCCCGAAAAACGACTACACATTGCTCCTTTTCCTGACTAACCTAATAAAACCCCCCCGTACTCCCCGGGCTTAAGTTCGCAGGCCCTTCAGTTTTGGGGTTGATTGTTTTTAACTTCTTCAGGAAGTTTTATCTGACTTGGGGCCGTTTAAGCTCATGTGTTTAGTGTCTAATAAAATCCTTCTTTTTTTTTAGACCCTTGTTCGTAAATTTGACCGGGTGCGAATATATATATATATATATATATATATATATATATATATATATATATATATATATATATATATTTAAAAACTCAATGGGGGACAACAAAAAGGGTTTTGGGGTTTTTTCCCCCCTTTTATTTCGACACTCCAGACTTTGGGAAAAAAAAATGCAGGGTCAAAAAAAAAAAAAGACATGTCACCATTCGCGTCTAACATCATAATTTGCTTGCCGTAATTTATTGAGAATCCGAAAAAACTATCGGTTTTGGGGGGAAGGCGGAGCCCCCCCCCAGTGCCTGCCTTTGGGGCTTTCCACTTAGTTAGAGAAGAGAGATCACCAAAGATTTTGGTCTTTTTATTTATATAATTTGTTTTAACATTTAGGATTTTTTCCACCCCTTTATACGGGAAAAATCTGTTCGCTTGCATGAGGGCTAATTGAGAAGAGGGTGCTGGCCCAGGGGAAAGGGGGAAAGGGGGGATGGGGTTTTGGGGGTGCCTCTTCTTTTCCCCTTTTACAATGCAGGCAAAGCCAAAGGATGTTTTTGTGTTTTTATATATATATATATATATATATATATATATATATATATATATATATATATATATATATACGTGGTTGGAAAAACATTTTCCCCCCTTTCCCGATTTCTTTCCTTTTATGTTTGTCACACAAAATGTTTCTGATCATCAAACACATTTAACCATTAGTCAAATATAACACAAGAAACACAAAATGGTTTTTTAAAAAGATGGTTTTTTATTTAGGGGGAAAAAATCCAAACCACATGGCCCCGGTAATTTCCCCCGAACCTTTTTAGGGTTGGGACCCAGGGAATAACGCAACAAACTTTAAAACGAAAGGCTTTTTCGCTCTGGGGGAATTTTGGGGCCCCCCATCTTTTCAGAAATTTTTAAATTATTTTTTTTTTTACAGAACCCCTTTTTAAGGTTTTCCCTAGCATCTAATTGGGTTTAGGTGGACTTTGCGGACCCCCAAATCTTCATTTTTTTTTATTTTTTTATTTTCAGACAAAAGAAAAAAAGCAAAACAAACACCAAAAACCCCGCCCCCAAAAACTTTTAAGTTACGGAGGTTTCCCGAGGTGGTATTACACCATAGCCCAAAGGGGAAAAGGGAAGGACAAAGTGAGAGAGTATTTTTTCAGGGGTTGGGTTTCCCCGGGGCCCACTCGGGGGTCAGCCCCCCAACTCCCCAAAATACACACATTATAAGATCAAGAGCCCTGAGTACCAAATTCATATTGAATTCATGGAACCTGAAAACCATGAGGACTATTTTAAACATTTGTTAGGAGAATGGAGGGCTGGGTGGTTTGTGGCCTCAAAACCCCAAAATTTTTTTTTTTTTTCCATCCCCCGGTTTTTTTCCCTTATGACCCTATTTTTTTGTTTCTTTTCCCAATCTTATTTTATATTTTTATTTTTTTTTAAACTTTTTTTTTCATCATTAAAAAAAATTTGTGCTACATTATTTGTAGGAAAAAGTGCTATAGAAACAAATGTTGTTTTTGTGTTCCCCCACCAGCTTTTTTTTTAACCAGGCTCTCCCAAAAAGCACATGAGAAATTTGATATTTTGACAATCTCAACTTTGAGTTTGGGAAAAAAGGGGCTGTGGGCAGAATAGTCTTCCAAAGCAACAGTCATCTCCCCGGGGAATTTTTCACACCGGGAGTTTTTAAACTAGATACCAGACTGTAGATATTTCTTCTTTTTATTTAAATCATGTTGTTTTAATGAATCCCCCAGTTTTATTATCATAAATTTTTGTGTGGAACTGAAAAAGACCCGACAGCGGTCCGGCAAAGTAAAAAATGGGAAACGGCATTAGGGGTTTTCACTATTGTTAAGATTAGAGGGGGATCTGAGTGAAAGGGGGGGGATTACCCGACAAAGAAATATAGGGGCAAAGCAACCCCAACCTTCAATTTATGGGGGTTTCGGGTGGTGGGATTACAGAAGATGGGGGCTTAATTAAATCTTTCGGCACCCCCAATTAATGCATTCGAAAAAAGGGGCCCCTGTTTCCCAAAAATTACATACTGTAGTCTTTTAGTTAGCCATCATTTTTTTTTGACTTTCACACAAAAGACACCAAATTATAAATTTTTAATTTTTTTACCATCCCTATCGATCAATCAGTTTGTGCTCTGAAATCGGTTTCAAAAGGGGCGCCGGATCCATCTAGTCAAATCAAATTAAAGGGGGGGAACGGGGGGCCCAAAGCCTGAAGACCGGGCCCCCCTGAGTCGTTTTGGAAACCCCCTTTTTAAATTTCCCGAGGGTGGGTTAAAAGTATCCCTTTTTTTCCACAAGGCTCTATCCCGGTCCCTTTTTCAATCTACGTTCCGTTTGGGCGATCCAGGGCCAAAAAGGGCATCACAGCTAAGGGGGAAACACAGCATTTTTATCAATAGCACCCCGATCCAATTTCCACCACCAACACAATGTCTGACTTTACTTTAATGGATGAATGTTTTCTCCAACAAAAAGAAAACGAAATTTTTGTGTTCAATAAGGATTCAATAGGTTTCAAAAAAAACTTGATTTTAGGGGTTAAAAAGTCAAGATGGGGTAAAAGAATTTAGGGGGAACTGTTGCTGTAACTGAATTTTAAATCCATATTACAGAACGGGGCAGATTTTTTCCCTTTTAAAAAAAAACCCTTATTCATTTAAATATGTGGGAAATCCTTTTACCCCTTTTTAGTCGACAGATTTACTGTAAGACTCCCCCTTAATCCAAAAAGAATAAATCGTTTAAAAGGTAGAAAGCCAAATCCCAACTAGAAAAAAAAAACCGACACAACTCTCCAGTTTTGTGTCACACACTGTTGCCTTTTTTCAGAATTGATTAAAATACCGTTATTTTACAAAGCCCTTTAAAAAATCGCCCCTCTTTTTGGAATGTCGACCGTATATTAAATGAACTCAGATCCCCAAAAAGATGTTTTAAAAATTAAAAGCAAAACAAAAGAAGTGGAGGGCGGCCCTCTGTTTTCACCTTCTGAATAGCCTGCCTGGGGAATTGCCTTTTATAGGTGGGGCCTTTTAAAACACGCTGAAAACACAATTTTTGGCCCTCAAAATTCACCTTAATTTAATCCCGATACCTCAGTTCCAAATTATAATAACTTTCTTTAAAAAAAGATGCCCCCTTCTCTTTTTTTTTTCCTTTTTTTGGGGTTTTAAAGCCACCACCCCCTCCCCAAAATCCTGATGCAAAACATTGATGGGCTAAAAAGTCTCAGACCATCACTTGGCCCTTTTGAAACCTAAAAGGGACTGTTTCTTTTTTTGGGGGTAGAACCCCAGAGGGCAGCCTAATGGTCTAACCCGCAGTTTTATTTTTTTTTTTTCCAGCCTTTCTTTTTTTTTTTTTTTGTTTTCATCGACCTTCTTTTCAAAATTTTTTTAATGTTGACATTTTATTTTCTCGGTTTTTTGTTTTTCTATTCTTCATTATTAAAGTTTTGGCTTTTTTTTTATAAAAATGAAATATAAAAAAATGTCGTTGTTGTTGTTCATACCAAAACACCACGTAAAATATAAAAAAAAGAGAACAACATGGAAATTTTTAAAATTTTTAAAAAGGCATCCCGGGGGCCCTCATACTTTAGACAAACCTCACCTCAAGAAACCCCTTTTCTGTAGCAATTTTAAGGTTTGCAGGGTTTTGACGCCAAAAAAAAAAACCCCCAACAAGTCAAAATAAAAAGGGGGGGAGATCAAGACCCATGTACCAAAATGTAAAACCAAAAAAAAAAAAATGCACAAACCCCAAAGTTGGGCGTTTTTTTTTAAACGGCATTACCCCTGACCCCAACCTGGGAAAATGTCGGCGTCCGCAATTTCGTGCTGGGCGTTAAAAGGGAAAGGAAAAGAAGTGGTCCGGGGGGGGCTGCACTTGGGCCGCGGACGGAGAAAATGCGTCTTCCCCCGCCCGGCCGCGACAGGTGTGTGGGCGGGAACTGGGCGCGCCGTGTGGGGGGACAGAAAGGCGCGTCGCGCCCGGGTAGGCAGCTTCAGAACGCGTGACGCCCCCGTGCGCGCAGGGAGACAAAAGGCCCAAAAGGGGCACGGGGAAAGGGGGAGGTACCCCAGGTAAATTTCAAAAAGAGGCAAAAAAGTTTATGCTTTGGGGCTTGGCTTTAGAAGTACAGTGAAAGTGCCCAGTTTCGGAACTTTGGGGCAACTGGTACACACAACGCCATTTTTCCTTAAGTGAATGTTCAGGTAACGGGGTGGCGCGTGTCGTCATAGGGAGTCGCCCCCCCCGGGTTCAGCTGTCCCCGCGGTCGCCCCCCTTGCGCAAATGGAA
>NW_024378328.1:0-18773 GCF_016835505.1 Polypterus senegalus
CCCGGGATTTGTTCCCCATTAATCATCTTTTCCCCCTTTCTGTGCAGGCCCTTTTATCCTGTCTGATTGGTTGCAGGTGATTCCTGTATTTTTAACAGCCCCTCTTCAAATTTCCTGATAAGCTACTTAAATGCAAAAAATGTTTAAGAAATAAATAATATATTAAAAAAAGAACACTAAGATGGGCACACTTAATGGTGCTAAAAAAACCCCATCTGAAATATTTCATTATATAGAATACACCCTCTTTTCAGTAGGTTCTAGGAAACCAAAAACAATGGTGGTAACCCCCCTACTCCATCAGGGGCCCCCCCCAAGAAGAGTAAGTATTCCCTCCGGGCCCTGTACATTCTGGAGAATCAACGGAATGTGTTCCAAAAACTGAATAAATATTTATCCTCCCCAAGCTGCGGGGGAAAGTGCTGTTCTGCTCACCACAAATCCCCAGTATTACACGAACCAGTGAAGTGAGATTTGGGGTAACTGAACAAGGACAGTGATGGTCTATTCAGTGTTGGTAAAACGTGGATGGGAAATTTTCCCCATTACACCATATTTTTAAAAACACTACATTTTTATCAGGGAAAATTTTAAATTTTTTGAAAAACAATCTCTTTTTAAACAGCTAAAATATTACTACAATAAGGCGAAGAGGTGAGCCAAAAATGAAACAGAATTAAACTTTTCAGAATATGGCAGAATGAGAATGACTGGGGGAAAGGGTATTAAAAATTTTTACTGTTTTTTTAATTGTATTGGTTCAAACCCCATTTTTGATGAAGCCCATAAAATTTTTTGGCTTTGATTCTAATACAGTGTTTGTAAGGGCGTTTTATTCTAAACCCCACATTGAAAAAAATAAACTTTAAACCCATTTTTGGGTAACACTGTTGACCCTCTGTCTCCTGTGATGATACAGATACCTGCAAAAAAATTGCCAAACACCCTTTTTTTACTGTCGTTGTTTTCCATTTTTCCATTAATTTAATTATTTAACAAGCCTTCAGTTTATTACTGGGGGTTTTAAAAACATTTATTTATGAAACTACACTAAATGGGGGGGAAAGCCTTTGGTTCTAAACCCAAAAAGTTAAAGGAAATTTTGGAATCCCGTAAAAAGTAAAAGAAAAACATTTTTTAAAAAAGCAGAAACCGTTTTTAAAAGGTAATGTGGGGTAGCATAGGAAATTTTTTCGGGATTGTCAAAAAAGGGAAAACACATCAATGCTAAATTTCTTCTTTTCATCCATTAATACAAAAAATTTGTTTACTTCAGCTAGTTTTTTATACAGTACAGTGGAACCTTTTGGGTTTCCCCAAAGCCCCGTTTAGGGCCCAAAAAATGTGCCAAACTTTGTTGGGTTATGACCACACACTCGGGATCCAAAAAAGCCAGTTTCCCTTTCGTTTTTCACGCCTTTATTTCCCCGGGGGCATTTCGGTTCTTAGTCAGGCGGCCTGCCCTGGTGCTGGGGGAGAAAAGAGCTAGCCACATGACTGCCTGCCTGCACTGACGGGGGGGGGTTTTGGGCGGAACATATGTCCTGCCTGCTACGGGCCAAGGCGGGGGGTTACAGCAGAGAGGGGGCCCCCATGCCTCCCTTTGCCTGGCTGGTTCATTGTTTTAAATGGATTTTTGTGCTTTAAGGTTTCTTTGCCTCTACAGTATTTTGTTGTTTTGCAGTTAACTATGGCTTCAAGAAAATGAAGATGGTGAGAAGAGATTTTTGGAAAAAAATTGAAATGGAACAGAAAAAAAAAATTATTAAAAAGGTTTGAGGCTTCGGGTTACTGATTTTCCCCCGGGTAAAAAGAAGTAAAAACCCGATTTGGGGCCCATTCTAAAGCAAAAAAAGAATCTTTTAAAAGCAGGTGATATTGCAAAAGAAATTAAAATTTTTTAACCGGGCCCAGAGGTTTAAGTGCGGGAAAGGGTTGGAAAAACTGCCCATTTTACTTATTTACCAATTTGAGAACCCCATGCTTTCAAGCAGGAATGTAAACAAAGCCAGATTTCCAGTAATGTGGAGGGAAAACGGGAAAGGGTTGGGCCCAAAAAACTTTTTTTTTGGAATGGTTTATGGGGTTTGGCGTTCCCACCGGTTAAACAGCTAGAAACACCAAAACCCCAAAAAAATTTCCCAAGAAAAAACCCTTAAAGGGAAAAAACGCTTCATCCCAGAACCGATCATGCAAGGTTATTTTTTCCGGTGGTTTTTTTTTCCCATTTTCAAAATTTAAATTTTTTTCAGTTAAAGGCGGAATTGTTGCAATGTTACTTTTCTCTTTTTTTCAAATGTTGCTTTTCCCCTTTTAAAAACCCTTTTAAAAAGTGTTTACAGATGGAGTTGTTCATAGCGGATTAGTTGCAATGTTACTTTTTTTTTTCCAAATGTTTTTTTTTTCCCTGTTTTTAAAACCCCTTTTAAAAAAGTGTTTGCGATCAAATGAAAAGGCAAAAAATTTTGGGGATCTTGTTACTTTTTTTTTGCTTGTGGTTGGTTTTAAATACATTTTTGGAAATTTTCTAATTTTCCCTTTTTTTTTTGGGCTGTGCTTAAAACTTTTTTTTAAAAAAGTGTTTAAAAGCATGGGCTTTAAGGTTAATAGCATGATCTCCTGCAATCTTATTTTTTGGTTTTGCTTGGGGGTTGGTTTTAAATACATTTTGGGATTTTTTTTAATTTTCCCTTTTTTTTTTCCGCTGGGGCAAAACTCTTTTTAAAAAAAGGTGCGCCGAAAGGTTGACGGGAAAAATTTGGTGTGTGTGCGTTTAACAGAGAGAAGGGCCCCCGAGCAGGTGAGCGGGGGAGCCGGGGTGTTTTGTGTCAGTGAATTCAATTTTTTCTTACTTTACTATTAACAGGGCATTCTATGGTGTAATTAACTATATTTTTGCAATTTTTTACATATAATACATATTTTCCAACAGTTAAAAGGGGTTAATGGTTTAAATTGTTTTCTTACAATCCTAGGGGGGAAACTGTTTTTAATTTTTAAAATTTGGGTTTAAAACCCCAAAGTTCTGAACAATTATGGTCATAATTTTTGCTTAACTTTTGGGGATGATTATGAAATTATGAAAATTAATAGTATATCTGTACTTGATTTGGTTTCTTTCTAAAATAACCTTAAAGCATGAAATCATGGACTTTAAAAATTTTTTTAATAAAAAATTGGTTCCTCACTCTAGCACCTAACCCTGATCAGTTCTAAACCACCTACTTACTTGGTTTATGAAAGTTTAATGACATTTGATACCTGGGCAATTCACATAGGGGCATAACTTTTTTTCCCCAGCTAACCAAGTGGCCCTTTTTTCATTTTGTCCAAATTTCCATAATTTTTAATTTTGTTTTTTCACTTTGGGATAAGGATGACAGTTTCTTTCCCTCCCCCGTAGTTTTTTTTTAAAAAAAATTGAATTGGGCCCTTTTTTAATTTCGGAAAGGGGAATGGGAAAAAGGAAAAAAAAAAATAGATTTCTTTTTTGTGATTAAAGAAATCCAACTGATGAAAAGGAAAAGAATTTTTGATTCAAGACATTAATAGAGGGGGGAAAAAAATCACAAAGGATTTGGTTATATATTAGTTAAAATATTTGGGGTTTTTTATCCCGTTTTTTCCCTTTTTTCCTGTTTTTTTTCCCAAATCCCTTTTGATAATTTTCCCCCGGTAATATGGGGGGATTCGGTTTTAAAATGACGGGGCAGCATTCTGGTAATAGGAAAACAAACCCAAACAAATTTGCCAAATGGATGATAGAGTTTTATTTATTAAAAATCTCCTAACCCGGGTGGCTTTTCTGGAAAAATAAACAAGTTTTAACTTTTTTTAAGTAAAAATTAATCCAGTTTGAATTTAACTATTTGAAATTTGGCTTAATTTTTTAATATTTAAAGGTATTTTCTAGGGGTTTTCCCCGGGGTGGAAAATTTAAATTTAAAAGGTTTCGCTAGGTGAATTTGCAGACTATTCCCCATTATGTTTCTGTTGGGAGGAGGGTTTTTTTGAAAATTTTTTTTGTACCAAGCTACCCCCCTTTTTTTCCAAGATCCTAACGTTTTTATTTGGGGAAAAATAGATGATTTTAAAAGGGTTATATCATGTTTTTTGGGGTTTTTTTATATAAAAATAAAATAGTTTCTTCAAAAAAAAATGAAATGCTTTATTTGTCTTTCAGGGTTTTTAAAGGAATGCCCTTTTTCAGGCCTTTTGTTACATTGCCGTTATGTTTCTGGGGTTCACTGTAAAAGTACCCTTTTGGCCCTTAAGAGGGTCCCTGTTAGTAAAGAAAAGGGTTTTACCTGAAGAAATTTTACAATCTTTTGTGTTTAGGCTAATAAAAGAACATTTTAAAACTCAGATCCTGTTATTTTCCCCAATAATAAATTAAGGGAACATCTTATTTTTTTGGGAATTTGTTTCTTTGACTCGAAAGAAAGATCGTTTGTAGTGGGTATACCCCCAAATTTAAAAAGGCTAATCCCATTTCCCTGGGCTGAGCTTTTTAAAAATTCAAGCTTTACATGATAAACAGGTTGTAAAAAGGTAAACAAACCATTTCGTTGAAAATTTACCTGTTGATCAGCATTTTTTGTTTTCGTTCCCAAAAGAAATTACTTAATTGCATTAGATTTGTTAGTATTGAAATCCAAAGGGTATTTTCCCTTTAAAAAAAAACTTTTTTAAGGGGTTTTGGGATCCACCATACATGCTTTTTTAAAAGGTTGTTGGTGTCCATTTCCGATATCGCTTTTTTTGTACTTTTATTCTGCTATAAAGGTTCTTATATTTTTGAAGAGATTTTCAATTTTGTTTTGCCATAATACTGTTTGCAATTAATTTCTTTGACTTGTAACTTTTTTAAGCAGAAAATGGGTCTTGTCTTTTTTTTTTTTTAAAAAAGTTTGCAAAAATTTTTCGTTTTATATCGTGAAAGGGATGGGGGTTTATTTTTTTTTCCCTTCACTGCCAGTTGCTTACAAAAACTATTTTCTTGCTTTTTTTATATAGACTTGCTGCAAATAGTTATTTGCTCACTTGTGTTGGGGTGTGTAACCCCATTTCCCAAGAGCCAAAACGATTGGGCGGCAAAAAAAAAAGTTTACCCTTTTGGTTTCAAAACCGCTACTGAAAATTTTTCTCCGGGTTTGTCCTCCACCACATACCAACCCCCAGTTAAATTTACCTTTTTGGGAAACAGGCCCCCCCCCACTTTTGACATTTTTAAAAATCCTTTGGCATGTGGGAAAAAATATTGCTACCATTAATCCAAACATCTATTGTCCAGATTTTGGGTTGTCCTGATTAAAACTGATAACCCCAGGATTCAGATACCCAAATTTTCCAAATCTGCCCATCTTTTAAATTTCCCAAAAAAGTAATTTTTTCCTTACAAAATTCTGTAATTTATCAGAGAATAGAATCTAGGATAATTTGGGATAAACCAATTTAGACCTTACGAAAAAAGGGAAATTTCCCCAAGTGTTTAGTATTAAAACCCCGGGGGAATATGAAAAAACATTAACGTCAATGTGAATATTTACTTTGAGCAAAAAAAAATAATGTTCACCCAGCACCACTTTTTAATGTATTTTTAAAAAATTAATGTAAAATTTGGTTCCCTATACCCAGTTTTCACTCTAAACCCTGCTAGGTTGATAAAGGTTAATATAGTTCAATTATGTTTTTTAAATAATAGATGATTTTACTTTTTTTTTAATTTTTTTAAAAGTGTTTAAAAACCCACGACGACACCAGAATGCCAAAACACATTTATTAAAACACAGACCACTGCCTTATCACCCCAAAAGTCTTGCCTCTTTTTTCTTTTACTGGCCTCCCTCCCTCCTCCAAACTCGCTCCTTCCCCAACCCGGCCCACTTGAGGGAGGGGCCCTTTTTTAATGACCGGATTCCCGGTGCCCCCGGTAATTCCTGGGTTGGGAAGTGTCAGGAAAACCCGGGAAAACCCCGGGGGCCCCCTACCCCCGCCTTTCCGGGGGTTCTATAGGGCCCAAAAGCCCCCCCTGGCGTGGCCACGCCCCTCCCCTAGGGATGCCCCGGTCCCCCCCCAGGGGCCCGCAGACCCAGGCCCCCCCTCTCCCCCAGGGATCGCCCCTCCCCCGGCCCATGGTGAAAGGGGCCCCACCGCCTGGGGCACTGGTCGGGGATGTCGAGTAAAGTAATGGCGTATTTTGGCATTTTCCGCAACACCATCCTAAGTTTTTGTGACCTTTAAAGGGGGGAACATAAAAGAAAAAATGCCCTTATAAGCCTTTTTATGCTTTTAACATTTCTCTAGAAGTAGTAAAAAAAAAATTGAATGGAAGGGGCCCCAATTTAAGCTTAAAAAAAATGGGAAAAATCAGTTTTTTTTAAAACCCAGGGTGGTTAGTGGTCGAAGTAGAAAAAAAAAAACAATCCAGCTGATGAGGATACTGAGAAAAATTTCCTCTGAGGGTTTCAAAGTATTATTTTTTTAAATTTTTTTTAACTTCCCCAACTTAGATCCGGGATACTGCCCTTTGGCCGTGTTGATTAGTCCCGGGCACTGGGCAACGTATAGAACATCCATGGGCGGGCCCGGGGTTGGGCTTAAAAAGTGAACAGCATGGCCTGAGCATTACCAACTGTGTGTCGGTGCTCCCAGCCTCGTTGCGTCTGGTAAAAACGTTTTTTAGCAGTCCCGGTGTTAAAACCCGCATTTACGGCGTGATGTTGAGGGCCCTCCGGGGGTGTGGTGAAGTGAAGCTTTCTTTTGGCATGAAAAAAAATACAGTGAAAATGAAAGTGATTCTAAAGAATCCAAAGTAAACCCATTTTGGCTGGACCCTGCTTCAAAAACTACCATCATTTTGATTTTTTGGGGCAAAAAACATTACACTAAATCCCCCTTATTTTTCCTAATTATTTTAAATTTTTTTCATATTGAAAAAAAATTTTTTAAAAAACCCTTTCTTAGTGTTTGACCCTTATGAATTTAAAGAAATTTTAATAAAAGCTTTTTTTCGTAATGATCAATTAGCAATTAATTACTATTTTTGTTCCCATATTACCCCCATTTTCAACTTTTACACGTCGTACTTTTAGTGTTTTAACATTTTATGGTGGAAAAAGAAAAGTAATTGTCTTTTTTTAAGCAAAAAGTTCTCTGGGGGTTACAATTTAAATTCCTATTTCCGAGTTCTTAATTGTTTTTTTTTTTTTGTTTTGTCTTCATTTCGCACAGGGTTTTTTCTGAAGTTTCCGGGAGATATTGAAGGCCCCCAAAAAGTCGTTCCTCTTTCCGAAATTTTGAAAGGGGAATGCAGAAATTCGAAAAACATTTAAAGTTTTTTTATTTTTTTTCAATTTATCACTTATTTTTCCAAAAAAATGGGATCAAAATTGTTTCTTATATTTAAAAAAAAATATAAGGGGCTAAAAACGGTTCAGTCCTTGACCTCCCTGAAATTTAAAAACCCTTTTTTAATTTTTTTAAATTAAAAGAAAGCAAAAAAAAAGGGCTATTGTTTTTAAAAACAATTTATAACAGGTTTTTTGTGAATTTTTTTGGGAAAACTTTAAAAAAATTTTCTATTTAAAAAAAAGTTGGCCCCCCCCTTTTGGTTTTGGATCCATGTACTTTTTAAACACTGACTGCAATCGGTTTGGCGGATGGGTGTAAATTTGCTGTGATGGGTTTTCCCCCCCGGTTTCTTCTTAGGCAGTATTTTCCGGTAGCGCATTTTAAAAGAGAACGTTTTACCAAGGGGCCCTTTTAATTTTTTTTGATGGTTTTTTTGGGGGGGTTTTTTTTTAAAAACACTTTCAATACATTATATAGTTTTGATGGGCAAAATGAACCAAATATCTTCCCTTTGGGGTCACCTGATCGACGGGAATTTCATAAAATTTTGTATTTTTTTAAGGAAAGGAGGTAGGGTTCTTTCTTTAAAAGAAATTGACTAATAAAAAAAGGGTTTTTAATTCTAAAAAAAAAAGGGGAAAGGTTTAAATTTTTCCCCAAAACGAGTTGATTTAGGTAGACCAAGATATTGTAAACATTATTGATAATGATGAACCCAGATGTTCCTGGCCTTTGAAATTCTTGCAAAAAAAGGGAGGGAATGTTTTCTCCCCAAAACCATCAAAAAAACCCCTTTAAAATGATACAGGCCTCCCCCCCCAAAAAAAAGGAGGTGGTATTTAACCCAAAGTGGAAGAAGAGACCACCAATTTATTCAAAAAACTACCCAAACTGTTTTTGTGGAAAAAGGTGTGATCTCATCAACCTTGGGGAAAAAACCCCTTTGGCAGTGTTTTGAGAAGCTATTTGATGCCAATTATCACAGATTTGTCCCCAGACTGTAAATCGCTACAAAAAAAAGTCTCATCAATTTTCCCTTTTAAATGATTGTATTAAAAAGTTTATTGGCATTCTTTTTTACTGGGTCCCTCTTCCCCAAGAACAATTATACTGGGTGAAGATGAAGATATGGATTTCAAAGTGTGAGAAAATGTATGAGTTAAACAGATATCTGGAAATCGTACCTCCATATTACTGAAATTCTGACCTGAAGGGATCCCCGAAAATGAAAGAGACAAGTTTCAAGATTCCCCATTGATTTACAAAATTTAAAACTTGTTTGGGGTTTTTCGAAAGTTTGAGCATTTAAAAAAAGCGAATTTGCACCATTCCTCAAGCAGTATATTTGGGAAGTCTAAGATTTGGGTTCAAAAAAAAGGGCATTTGCTGCTCCAAAAAAAAACTTTGTTACCAGATGCGGGTAAAGGGCGGGTACAGGCAGTAATGATGGATTCGAATTGGGGCATCTGTTGTCTTGAAAATGATTTTTTTTAAGCACTATTACATAATTTTTTGACAATTTATCGGTTTTCCTTTTATGAAATATTTGAAAATATTGATGTCAGGGAACAGGGACTGCCGATTCAACAGAATGAACAAAGCCCATTGCACCGACAAGGAAATGAAGAAAAAAAAAACATCAAAGATTTGATTCTGAGAATGAAATTTTTTGGGTGATTTGGGAAAGACAACAGCTGTGTAAAGCTACTAAGCAACCATGAACCCATTGATCCTATGTCACAGGTGGGAAATGATGGGAGGGAAAAAAAAGAGAGATACAAATCCCCAACCCAAATTGATCACAGAATATAACAGACACATGGGTGGGTTGATAAATGGTTGGAAAGCCAAAAATAAGAATCAATGTCAGGGGAAAAGTGGTATTTCCTTTTGACCAATGCCATTGATGTAGCATTTGAATTCCCCTGCACTATATTGTCTTGCAAAAGGTGCAACCCCTCTTGTTTCAGAAGATCTGTTGCCCGGGATATCTTGCCCTTTTTTCCAAATCGATCCAAAAAAGGGTGGGGGGCTCCTTTCCCCAAAACCCGCCAAGAGTTATTCTTTTATATCAAACCTCTGGGAAATAGTCACTACATTGAATGCACAGAAATGGGGAAACAAAGGAAGTGTTAAGACAAAAAAGAAAAAAGTGCTGCAAATGTAACTTTGGGCTACATGTTGAGTGTTTTTCCCTTATGGGACCCAAAACAGGTAGTATGTGCAGTCCCCCTTTGGGAAGGGCCAAAATTTAGACATTTTGGAAAAAAATACAATTGTTGAGATTCAAAAAAAATGTTTTTTCCCTTTTTGCAGATGTTAATCTATAACAATTTTAAAAAAAAATTAAAAAAAAAAAAGTTGGGTTTAAATTAGATATTTAATAATAAAATAAGACAAAGATTTCCCTACACCCATATTTTTTATCTGTTTAACAATATTTAATATAAAATTACATCACTTTTATTCTTCTTGACTTAACTTCAAAAATATATCCTTCCTAGAACCAATTACCTATAAATTCTTATTTCCCCTTTTTTATGTTTTTACTTAAAGCTTATATTATTTAAATGATTTTTTTACTGAACAGATAAAACATCATAATCCCCATTCTTTAATAATCCCCGTCTTAAAAACAAGATAAAAAAAACATTTTCTTTAAAGATTTTAAAAATATTTTTGATTTGGACTAAAATAACTATGGATATATTTTGTTACTAATTACCCGCATTATTTTTTTTTAAATGAAACCCCACTCAGAATTGAAATTTAATATGGCCCCTTTTTTCAAAAACATTTTTAATGGGGGACCTGGAAGTAATTTTCATTTGAATCTGAGAGCAAATTTATATTAAATAAACAAAATAATAGAATTTGGGGTGTTATGTATATTATATATATAAATTGTCAGTTGTTATTTCACCAAATTGGGAAAAAAAGAAGATTTTATTCAAACCAAAACCATGAACCCACGTGTTTGAAAGTAATATAAAAGCCCTAGGGAAAGGGTTAACAACTCAGTTAATAAAACCTTAATTGTTTTAATCCGGACTGCAAATTTTTTAGCTATGTGCAAGGTTTAAGGGGAAAGTAGGGGGGTCAGTGTTAAGGTTGTGGTTTTCCGGCTCTATTTTTTCAATCCCGCCCCCCGGGAAACCTCCCCAGCTTTATTCACATTCTGTAGAATAAGATCTTCTAGGTCTTTATCGGATAAATTTCAGTTGAATTAAAATGGTGGTGTGTGAAACTTGGTTTTAACCCCCCCAAAAATTTTTGACTTAAACTTATCCACTGTTTTGAAAATGTGGTTCTTAGAAAAAAATCGTCCCCACAAGTTAGCGACAGAAATTAAACCAAGGATTCTTTTTAATTTATAATTTACTTCAGAATTTCCTCTAAATTTTGTTTTATAGTTCTTTATCCAAATTTATTTAAAGTTTTTTTAACCCAAAATTTTCGTTGTTGGAAATAAAATCTTTTAAAAAACCCAAAAAAGTATAAGAAAAGCTTTTAAAAAGTTGAATGTATTTGAAACAATTTTTTTCCCGTGAGTTTTTAAAAATTGAAAATTTGGGAAAAATTTTTTTTCCCTTTACGATCCTGGTTCTTTTTTTTCACTCTTAAAAAATTTTTTATTTTTTAAAAGTGGCTAATTAAAAATGCCCCTAGATTCCAAGAAAGAGTCCCTTTTTCCCTAGTTTTCAATTTTTAATTAGACCAGCCCTTTTAATTCGACCTTGGCCTTGTTGTAAAAAAGCAAAAATCGAACACCAGTATCCCCCACATTGAGAGCAAATTTCCACTCATCCTTATGTAGGAGGTGAGGTGGTAAAGACAAGTTTGAAAATTATAGTTGGGCCATTTTACTAAATCCCTTTTAAAACCTTTCCTTAAAATGAATCAAATTAGGAAACTAAATATAGGCCTAACCAATTCCAAACATTCATCAAAATTTTAAAGCATCAAAAGAGCTCATTGCCACGTCGAATGATCACAGACGACCACCGGTTCAGGACTATTACGTGGCTGAAGGGTTTTTTCTTTTAACTCAAGGACTTTTTTGGTAGCACTTTTTAGAGGTCGTTTTCAGGGCTCTTGAAATATATAATTTATGTTAAAAGAAATGCCTCCGTAAAAATTAAGAAACCATACCCACAAAGAAACATTCTTCTTTGCGGCAGAAAACAAGTACTAATTAAATGACAGAAAAGGGAAGTAGGAAAGGTAACCTCTTGTTGTCCTATGCCCCCCTTAAAGGGAGTTAAAATCTGGATTGGTCCCGCCCGAATTCAACCTAAACCAAATCATGTCTAAAAATTCCCCGCACTATAGAAATGGAAAAGGGAAAGTACCAACCGACCTTGGGTTAACTTCGGTTTTCCTGCCTTAGGGAAAAAAAATTTGAGTTTTTTGTGTTTTCCCAAAATAGGCTGAATTTTGTCTTTTTTAAATGGCGATCTCATTTTGACCAAAATTGCCTGTATTCCCCTCCTCACTCAATCAGGATGTTGGTAGCCTACCAAATAAACTAAAAGGCTTAAGAAAATGTGGTGATTCACCAACCCCCATAACAATTTATTTGTGGGATCATAGAGCAAGTAATGGCAATGTTTTGTTAAACGTGGAAACATTCTTGAGGATGGGAAAAATAGGACTTAATTTTTTTTAAAAGAAAGGTGTAAATTTTTCAAGGGAAAATGAAAGTGTGCCCACATTAAATCTTAGGGTTTAAAAAAAGGTTAAGGTTCAAAATAGTTTCTTAAGCAATTCCTTTTTTAGAGTTATATACGGGGATTATTTTAAAAGCAATTTTGGGACACCTTTCTTAGGTTGGTCAAAAATTACCCTTTTCTTGAAGGAACCCCAAAAGGATAGGCCAAGGGCCCAGGTTGTAACAGGACATTGGCTTGACAGCAAAAAAGTAAAAATCTGTTTGTAAAGGGGTTATACGGTCCATTTGCGGGACCCAGGTGGAAAATAAAAATTTATCAGTCCTTTCTCCAACCAGTTCACAAAAATTTCCCCCAAAGACAATACTCTAAAACCCCCCCTTCTTAGGAGCGTTTCCCCCGAATCACTCTTGGTTAGAGGCATTGAGGCGCTCTTAAATCAATTCAAGGGCTTGTTGCTCACGGCAAATCGGGTTGGCTTCACTCCGGTTTTGAGGCTTTCAATCAAGTGTAAACCCCGTTTGGAAAAATTGGGGGGGACCCTGTCCAACGGGGCACACCGTGGCCAAATTTCCCCGCACCAGGACTTGATTCTCTTCTCCCCCAACCAGTTCAAGGTGACTGGCTCGGCCCCATTTATTAATGGGTTTAAAAGCGTTTCTTTTTGGAGTATGTTTTCACAGCCAAAGCAATAACCTAATAATTTTAAGAAAGGAGAAGTAAAGTTATTTTTCTTAATGTCCCAAGCTTTTTTAATTTCCAAGTTTCTAGGATTTTCATTAAGAAATCTTAAGGGCATAAAACACTTTTTATTAACTTTCTGGAAATTTTTTTTCCCCAATTACCGATAACAAGCATTTTTTACCTTAGTAAATTGGCAAAATTTACCCGTCCTCTCCAGTGGGAAGAAAGGTGAAAGAAGGAAACTTTAAAAACGACTGATCAGGAAAATTTTTGGGGACTGTTATATTTCTGTCATCCAAGGTGTTTGTATTTTCCCCGGTTCAAACCTGTTGCGGTTTTTGAAACAGGTCATCTCACTGTTTCGTCCCACCTGACCATTAATTTTCACGCTGCAACCTTTGAACGGTTACGGAATATCCTCCCTCGGTCCGGATCTAAGATTAACCACCCTTTTCTAAGTGGATTTGCCCTAATCTTCTAACGTGATTTTTAGCATAAATTTCTCTTGAAACTTCGGTTTGCCGCCCAAAATATTCTACCGACCTTTTTATCGCTTTCAAACCACAGTCCTTATGTCAATTTTAATTTGCCAGAATTTAAACCATTTTAGTTTCCAAAATCTTTAATTTGTTTGCTTCTAAATTATCTTCGGGGGAAACCATTTGTAATCACTCCCGGAAATCAATGGCAGTTGGTTACTAATTTAAAACCCAAGGTTAAGAAGTTTTTATTCAGACCCAAAACATGGACGTGTCTTACACATATCTTCCGCCTAGGGAAAGGTAAACAAAAAATCAATTCCCCCCGAAGCGCTCAGAAGCTTGTAAGTCGGCGGGTTCACGGGGTTTTTTAATGCGCGATTAATGTTAAGGGTCAGGGGTGCAGGGTTTTGTTTGTGGTTTCCCGGTGCCCCTAGTTCCCGACCACTCCCTCTTATTTTAAAATTTAATAATATTTAAATTATTTATTTATTTAATAGTTTTATAAAAAATAATATAATAAATTTTTAAATTTTTTAATTTTAATTTAAAAACCCCCCTTTACATAATTCAATAGAGGTTAAATTTATGAGAGTTGCTGTTAATTGAAAAAGCGCTAGTTTTTGTAATAGATTGTAAAATGCTTTTTTTTTCTTAGTTTTTTTTGTAGAACCAAACAGTCTTCTCCACCCCTGCTTTATTAAATAACAGATCACAAAATTTTAATCTGTTCTGGTTTTTCCTTTTAAATTCATTTTTCAAATTTTTTTATTGAATTTTCTTTAAGTCTAAATGTTATTAATTTTAAAAATGAAAAAAAAACATTATAAACTTTAAATTAACATTAAAACTGCAAAAGTTAAGGTAAAAAGGACAGGAGAGACTTCCTTTTTGGGGAAAAAAAGATTTTACATTTTTATATTTGATTTAAGGCATTGGGTTTTGTTATGATTCTTTTTTCTGGGCAAAGCCAAAATATAAAAAATTCCTGAATTTTATGCAGGTTTTTAAATATCTGAATAAAAAATTGTAGTGTGTTTTCATGGGCCAAATTTTTTTTTTATTTTAACTTTTAATTACCCGTTAGTTAGTGCAACATTTTTCAGTGGTCTAATGGTTTTACCAGAAAATTTAAAAATGAATTTCTGTTGAATAAAATTTTATTTCAGAAATTTAAGCAACCCGCAAAGTTCATTTTAATGCAAAACAGTATCAGGGCATTTTTTATTAGTTAGTTTAAGTTAAAAAGATTTTAAAATGTATTCCTAAAATTGGTCAAATTGTTTTTAAATATATTCGAAATAAAATTTTCCCTTTTATTTCACTTTATTGTTTAAAAAAGGGGTTTTATATTATTTTTAAATAATTTTGAGGAATGGTTTGATAAATTTCAAAACCCATCATTTGAGGGTTCAACTCCTCTGAAATTATTATTCCAAACTCCTTTTTGCAATACTGAAAAATTTTTCTTTAAGGGGAGTTACCTGTTTGGAAGTTATCCATTTAAAGTACTTAGAGTTTTTGCTCTATGGTTATTTAAAACCAGGCACCGGGAAAAACTGAAAACACTTTTTCGCACGTAAATCATGGCCCGTTTAAGGGCTCTCCTTATCTTAAAAAAGGGGTTTCCCCCCTTTAAACAACCAAAATTATTTTAATGATTATGGAAATTTAAATGGCTTGTCTTTTATTTTTGGAAGTACTCTTGATCCCCAAACTTTCTTTGTTTTTTTGTTTTTTCAGGCAAAAACATCGTCCCGGGGTTAAATAAAAATTTGAAAACCGGGGTTGCAAATTTTTTCATACCTTTACTTAATTCAAAAGGGTTCACATTTTTGTTCTTATATACAGCTTTTCAAGTACCATTTATATTAACCTGTTTTTTTTTTAAATAATTATGTTTTTTAAAAGTGGTAAATATATAGTATTTTAAAACAATAAACTGAATCAAAAAGATGTTTAAAATAAAAAATTTAAAAAGTAAAAAAGCCAACCTGTTTCAATCCATGAATCAACCCCCAGCTTTATTTAAAAATTATATAAAATTTTCTCCCAAAAATTTTTTTTTCCTTCATTTTATCTGGTTCTTTTTTTTTTTTTTTTTAAAAATTTTATAGAATTTAATTAAGTGGGGGTAGTCCCCAACCCACAGTGCCCAAAGGGGCATTTTTCCACCCGTTTTTACCACTAAAATTCCAGACCCAAAAAAATTGTAGATCCCCCCCAAATCAAAGTGACCTCCCCAGTGTCCTTTGGGGGAAATGTGGAAAGACATACTGCAAGCAGCCATATTCCATCCCCACCACCAAAAAATCCAAATTTCCCCTAGCTCATGCCTTGATTGATTATCTGGGAGTGAAGGGGGTTTTGGGGGAAATAATAATCTTTATTTGAAACACATGCATTTTTTTGTTCCATTTCCGTTTTGTTTAAACACATTTTTAAAAAAGAAACTTTTTTATATTTTTTAATAAATGTTAAAAAATGTGGCATAAACTATAAAATGTTTTAAGCCTTAGTCCAAACATCAAATAAACACTTTCACAAAAGGTTCAAAAATGATCAACAGCTTCCCTGGCAAAGAAGATTTGATTATTCACAGGCGGCCGCCGTGTTCAGGACCGAGCGATTTCCCTTTTTTGGGAAAAGGGGTTTTTTTTTTTTAACCTAAAAAGGGCATGTTGATAAATTGGGTGTCGTTAATGAATGTTTCATTTTCATGTGTTATGCTCCTTTTTAAAATATTTTTTTAAAAATTGAGACTAATTAACTGCAAGTGTCCTTTTTCACTGTTATTTTTTAAAATCCCAAAAAACGAAGAAGAGCACTGCTAAAGGAGGAAGGCAAAAAGTCACGATATATAAATAAACAGGGAAGGACATGTAGTGAAAAAAAAAAGATCAACATGCATGTTATCTTGCCACGAATAACTCCGCACTCCCCCCCCAATCTGACTCTAATAACAGCGCATATCGCTAAACCAAGTTTGGTATGTATAATATTAAAAAAAAAGCTTATTTTAAAAAAGGAAAATTGGGAGATTGCCCCCGGGGACCCTTTGATTAATTGGTTTTTGGCGTTTGTTTGTAAGGGGAAAAAAACTTTGAGAAATTTTGGGTCCACAGTATATATTGTGGGTTTAGTTCTTTTAAAACAGGGAGGCCTGGGGGGCTTTATTTGAAGGGGAAAAAAAAGTTGAGCCCCGGGATTCCCCCCTGAGAAGTTTGATTAATGGTATACCTTTTAAACCCAAAATGTTTGGGTTAAAAAAGAAAGGGTTTGGGAATTAGCCACTGCACTCAACCATTTCCATTATTCCAACCCCAATTTAAGGAATGAAGCCAGGGGGGGTTATAAAAAAAGGAAGGCCCAGGCACTGTTTAAGACAGGGGAAAAGTTTTTTGGAGTCAAATGTAAATATGTTTTAGGACCTTTTTTTTTAGTTAATGGGGGGTATTAAAGATTTAATGATTTCCCTTTGGAGGAATGTTCACCAAAACCCCAAAGCTTAGGTTTATATGCTTAAGGCATTAAAAATTTTCCCAATGAAATTAATTTGTTGTATTAAATTTGGGGAGGTTTGCATTGGGTGGGAGCTTTTTTGTTTTTTTAAATTCCCTTTTTGTCGGGGCTCCCATTTTTTCAAAAGGGTTAAAAATTTTTGGCCTTTTTTGAGCTGTTGGGATTCTTAGTAAACGCAGAAGGTTTAGCTCTGTGCTTTTTCAGGGACATTTATTTATTTTTGACTTGCCCCGAAAAATGTAAACCATTCAAGGGTGTTGTGAAAGGAGCTAATAGGTGCCCCAAACCCACAACGACAACGGGGGCGGGGAAAATAAAAATTTATTTTCTCATTTTGGCTTGCCTTCCTATACCCAACCCCAAAAAACACAGTCCCAAAAACACACAAAAACAAAATTACTTTTTCTTCCCCCACCCCCAGGCACGTTGTCGTCCTCCCACCCTTGGGGGTATAAAAGGGGTGAGGCCCCTTTTTAGTACCCCCCAGGGGGCGGTGCTTGGTGACCTACCAGGCTAAAGCGGGGTGGTGCATTCCAGCCCAAGGCCCCGTCCCGCCTCCCGTGGTGGCCCCAGCCCAACGGGTGGGCCCCAAGTCCCAACCGTGGCCCCCTGTAAAACACGATTCCAGGGGGGCATAGGTCCCCTGGTTTTCCCCCCACCAGGGCAGGTGACCCGCCACCACCCCCATGTCTAAATTGTTCAAAACAAAAGCTGTTTGTATTTTTTTAGTGTTTTGTCACAGCCAAAACACATTTGGAACCTCATAAAATTTTGGAATGCAGATAAAAAAGTTTTTTTCTTGCCTTGTTTCTTATTTTAGTCCCAAAAATTTTTTAAATATTATCCGGGGTTTTACAGGATTTTTGGGGGGAAAACTTAGGTGGGCAAAAAACAGTTGTTTTTTATTGAACTATTGTCTGTATTTTTATTCAAATGAACAGTCCTTAAAGAAGATTTTTAGCTTTAAGTAAACTGGGAAAATCCACGTCGAGGAGTAAGTGTGTTAAACAATTTAAAAAAAAAGGAAACATTTTGAAATACTAATATTAATGCAGTAATTGTTTTGACTGTTATGAGTGTTGTTATCAAGATTTGATATCATATTTGTTCAATTAGGTTCGTATTTGGAGGATGTGTTGTGTTCAGTTACATTCTTTTGTCTAGTCTATCCTCGACATTCATGCTTATTGTCAACGAAAGATAAAGGTTTCATTTCATAATTTCACTACCAAACGGTACGTGAATCTAGATGTTCACGGTATTCCGGTATTAAGTTGCTGGATTGCTCGAGTATTTAGCGAGCTGTTTCTCTGACGTAGTTTCCTTGCACTCTGCCAGTTCTGCCAAACACTATTCTATCCCTACCATCTCTCTTGTTTGATAAGCACAGTCCTTCACCAGCACTAACTCCTTACAGCAATTTTAACTATTACTAAGTGATTCAAAGTCTAAGTGTATCTGGTCTTCTCATTAAACCTGTATCTTTGAATATCGTAGTTAGAGTCATGACAACTAATGCGTGTTTATATGACTTAATTTAAACTTTAAAGTTTTACCATGCAGTTCCCGAGTAGCGCGACTCTATGAATATGCTTGGCTCACGCTTCATATTCTTTTGCCCTCTCAATGTAAAAGCGCGTAGCGCTTCACAGTCAAGTTCATGTGCGCTCGAAGGTATTGATCGAGGTTCTATGTGCATATCTTGTATGATCTTTGCAAAAGTCACGGCTCAGTTTATTTAGCGACAGACCCGGCCTAAATCTGCAACTTTCACTGAGTTGTCCCAAACTGTAATCCTACCATCTCATCTTCATTTAATGAGTCCTTCCCATGAATATTTAGGGATGTCTATTGGATTATGCTGATGACGGCCTTATAAGGCTGGCACTCATACTGTGAGTGCTAGGCCAGCCTCTCACCCTACAAGCTTTCCCTGGCAGCCTAAATTAGTAAATTTCCCGTTTAAACTGGTGAATTTTGTAAAAACCCCCCCCAATTTGAGTAGGGAAAGTGAAAAATTTAGCCCCAAAGTTAGAATTGAAAGTCGTCATCAGGGTTTGGGGGT
>NW_024378329.1:0-16409 GCF_016835505.1 Polypterus senegalus
CTGCTTCCATCTTCCAGAGCAGCAAGTCTGTCTCAGAGTTGTTTGCATTCGGAATTGGCAGCTGTTGCTTTTCCATCAGCGGTGGATGCTAGATTTTCGGCTGTTTCAATTCCAGACATGAATGTCTGTGTTGTATAGCGGGTCCACAGCCCTCTCAGCAAGGGCCAGCAGTTTTAAATTAAATAATCATCGTGCTCGCGGCTTAGCAAGCCAAGGGGCGATCTGTGGTGTGGGCGTTTCTCACCTAGTGCACAGGTGAGGGACTGCCCACATCCGTGATTGTTCCTGTGGCTAATGTGCTGCGGCTGCTATGGCCCCTCTCAATATAAAAGAAGTGCGAGTTGGTTAGGAAAGCAGATGAGAAAAAAACGAAAAGAGAAGGAACCGCAGGAAGCAGTGAGGAGAGAGAGCAAGTCGGTGTGAGAGAGAGAGAGAGAGACATGTAGCGTGTGGGCAAGTGAGTGAACGAGCGCTCGCGGGCAGCTGCATGGAAGCCTGGGTGTTAGGCCGACACCCAGGAGTTGAAGTAGAAGTCTCTGAAGGGCGACTGGCCACAGAAGACCGGATAGGCAGCGGGAGTCGGGAGACTTGGAGGTAAAGTCTTTGATATGGGCATCCTGGAATTTAAGGTTCCAAGTCTCAGGCCTGGGATTAGTGCCAGACCGAAGCCAGGATCGGGAGGTATCCAGACCTGTGTGTGTGAGTGGAAAAGGGCAGCTGCAGAGTGCGTCTCGCCAGTTGCAGGGCCTGTATGGTAGAAGCAGGTGAGATGCTAGCGGAAAACAGGACCGGGCTTATTGGTTTTAAGAATGCTTCCTGAAGAATGTATTAACCTCTGGTTTTAAGGATTGTTTTTGTTCTGTTTATTGCATTTTTACCTTTCTTTTATTGGATTATTTAATTATTGAACTGTTTTTGAAAGCACTGCACTTTGTGGACAGTTTGTTGTAATAAAAGCACTTGTGCACTTTTTTACGTCATCCCCTTGCTTTGTTGTTGCCTCACTGTCTAGCTCATCTCGGTGACATTATCAACGGTGTTGGGTTCAAGGGCTCCCGAACAGCGATGGGAGCATGGAGCTGAACCCGCATTGTCACAGTCTGCTTAACATCCTCCAGCTGATCAGCAAGTGTGCTCAGTTTAGACGCGTTTTCCTGAATGTGCTCCTCTGTTTTATCCAGCAGACCTTTAAAGGCTGCCTCAAAGCGAATATATACACATTTCTCAGAGTCTTTATTATACTGTCGTAGCACTTGCAGCTCCTGCCGTAGCTTTTCACTGGCCTTTTCGCTTGCCTTCTCACTGGCCTTTTCGCTTTTCTTTATATCATTCTTTATCTCTTGCTTGAGCTCAGTGATCATCAGCTTCAGTTCGGACAGATCATTTCTGCTTTCGTGCACCGTAGGTGAAGCAGCGAGCTCTATTACAGTCGATGTTCCCGGCTCGCGTGGAGTAGGTGAAAGCGCGGACTGCAAGGCCTTTTCCAGTTTCAAATGATCTTCTCCAATCGGCGAGCTATCTTGACCTGCATCACTCACCCATTTCGCTCTCAACTGGAGACGATGTAGCGGAATGTGGTTCAGAGGAGCCTGGGCTTTCACCCATTTGTTCCAGGTCAGTCTCTGAAAGGTCGTATCTTGAGCTTGAACTTGGACTTGTCGGTCTGGGCTTGGATGTAGCTTTAGTTTTCTTTTGAATTTCTTTCTTGCCACCCATGTTTATATATGCTTGCATATATTGTAGTAGAACCCTCAGGTTGGATAAATACAGGATATCTCAGGATAATAAGAAAATAATATAAAAAAAAAAACACCGCTGCTAACAGCTCCGCTATCATGTCGATCTCTCACAATGCACATTTTCATGCAAGGCATATAGCTTAAAATGTTTTACAAGACATCAAAGAAAAAACTGCCAGGAAAAAAAAGAAAAAAAACAAATTAGAAAAATAATTACATAAATGAATAAATTATGCAAAATGTGTTAACACAGGTAAAAAACCTATAAACAAAACTTTTTTTTGTAATTCTGATTTTCACAATGCTATCTGCATAATTAGCCATGTGTAGTTGCCAGTTTACTAATTAAAACTTTACAGCCATAATAATGTTTAAACATTCATTCAGATCATTGTGTATGATCTACCTAAAACTGTTTTTTTTCACACTACCTTGACTGGCAAACGATCGCTGATCTCCTCTGTCATTGTCATCTTGCAAAATATATAAGTACACATTTAAAGGTTTAGTAAGTTATTAGCCACCTGTTGCCCAGGAAAATATATTCACCATGAACTGCATACATTTTCATGTCATCTCATCTTTGCGTCGGTTTTTTAGTGAAAGCGGTAACAGCAGCAGGCCATGTAGGACTGCCCAAACATCCCTGTCTCAGCTGCAGATTTCAGTTCCTCCTTGGGAATTTCCAGGTGTTTCAAAGCCAGCTGAAAGCTATAATTACTCCAGCGTGTCCTGGGTCTGCTGCACCGGCACCCAACCAGTGGGAAGCCCATGCAGTAGCTTTAAGGAGACCTTATCTGGCTCCTCATGATCTGGAGAAGCAGTGGTTCTACTCTGAGGCTTTTCCAAATTGCTGAGTTTCTCGCCTCTCTGCAAAGAAAGCTAATTTCTGCTGCTTTTACTCGCAATCTTATTCTTTTAATCACTACCCACTGCTCGTGACCAGAGGGGACAATAGGGAGGCAGTAAATAGAGTAAACCTATAATTTTGTCTGTAGACTCTGCAGAACAGGTGCTGCTGCTCTACTACACTTGTAAATCTCTCCTTCCCATCATTCATGAACAAGATCTTGACATATTTAAACTCATTCAATAAAGGCAGTTGCTACCCCCTCACCTAGAGAAACCAATCTACTCTTTTCAGTTTTGATTTCAACCATGTTACCCCATATTCTTTCAGGATCTCCCAAAATACTTGGTAAGGGACATGTTCATATGCTTTTCCAAATCTACAGTATACCTGCAGACTGGATTATTATAGTTCCACGCACCCTTCAGTAAGTGCAACAGAGAAGAGCTGGTCATCTGTTCCATATCCCTGACAATTTTCCACCTACATATTTGATTTAATCATCAGGTTCTTCACTCCAGCACTCTTGCATACTGTATACCTTAGCTGGGAGGCTAAGGTAAGGAGTGTGATCCCAGTGTACTGGAAGCACACTCTCTGGTCACCTGTCTTAAATATGGGAACCACCACACAAAGGGCTGAAAGTGAAGTGTCAAAGTGAAGTGTCAAAGTGTCAAAGTGAAAATGCCACATGATAGTCTGATAGCGGTCACGGGACATTGTATCTTTGACTGCTGGTACAACAAACAGTTTTGAGCAGGCATCAACTACAGCAGCAACTGTGGTCATCACTGCTCTTGAGAAAAGAATGGCGATAAATGGCATCAGCTCAGAGAGGTAGAGGCAAGTTCATTGTACTACGTGATGGTCACTGACAGAATAAAACTGAATAATAAAAAAAACACTAACTTTTACAAGTAGTCAAAATTTACACTGGATGTTGCAGACTCAAATCAAATGTATGTTTTTATTATATTATAGTAACTAGCAAAATACCCGCGCTTCTCAGCAGCAAAGTACTGCCTTTAAATTTTTATTAAGAAGAAAATTAAACCTTTTTAAACTGAGGGAAAATATACCAATAATTTGTTAAGGATCTCTTTGTATGCCACATTGTCAGTTTGGCCCTCCGGTTGTAATTTGACCAAGCTGTGCACTGAGCTTACTCTTGAGCATGCAACGAACAGTTGGCCATGTGAAAAGTAATCTTGTCTTAAATCTTACAGCTTGGATTGCTGCTGTCATAATCAGTTTGAGTTTCATGGTTTGTTTCAATTACGACAGTATTTTCAGGACTTGTGCTGAAGTGGCATTCGGCATCTGTCAAGCGTTGTAAAAATACAACCAGTTTCATCGATAACTTCGCATCCAGCTTTTGAGAGTTTAAACATTCATAAACATCAAAGTGTCCACTACTGAAATCGTCACCTGTGAATCTAAGATGTTTAAGAGGTATTGGCGGTTGTCGAAAGGTGTAAAATATTTGGCCATTTCGTTACACTTGAAAGCGACAACCAAACAATTCAGCGGCAGCCATCAACTCACATGCAGAACCATAGGTGAAGGGCTTAAGCATTTCACTCTTATAGTGCTACTGTGTAGTATAATTATCTCCTGTACTGTCATCAGTCCACACCTTGAACCTGTCCCAGTCATTCAATATATAAGACACAATGTTCCTCCGGATATCAAGAGTGAGCCTGATATGGCCGTGCAATATGTAACAAAGAGAATGGAAAAGGCAGGTGCCATCTCTGGGCATGGAAACCACTCGGCAAGTGACAGTTCTTTGATCGGTGGTGATCACCTCTATAGACATGTTAATGGGGGTACGGTTGGAACGATAAAGGAAATGGGTACCTGAGCAATGTAAAGTAAGTCTAAAATACCGCAATAACTATAATCGTAATAAACAAACAATAAAACTGCAGAGAAGCTGTGGATTAAATAAAAAGGATGTAGTTATCAGAAGGGAGACGTGAATCCCGTGGCGAAGCAAGGAAGGGAATGAAGAGACCGGAGTGACGGACTGCCTTATATAGGCAGGCAGCCAACAATGTGAGAGGCGTCGGGATGGGGGACCCAACGCTGCCTCACACGGTGACCGAGCTGCAGGCTATGGACGTATATACAGTAATCCCTCCTCGATAGGTAAAAATCCGCTAAGTAGAAACCGTATGTTTGTATGGTTATTTTTATATATTTTAAGCCTTTATAAACTCTCCCACACTGTTTATAAATATTCCCCGCACAGTTATACAGCATAATCCCTTTGTATTCTCTTAGATATTAGGTAAGATTCATTGAAATTATGTATATAAACACACTGTTTATATACAGTAAAACCTAAATATTATTTTAAAGATATTGAGTGTCTCCGATATCACATATGTTACAGCAATTACAATAGACAGGCCATCAGCAATAAATACGCATTACAATGCAAGAAAAATAGTATACAGTAAATGTGTGTACAGTGACACTAAGCACGCATACATGTACTAAGTACTGTAAGTAGAAAATTAATTATGGTTACTCACCAACAATGACACGATGACTTGTCCAATAACAATGAGTTTAATTTTACTGCACAACAAAGGAGAGCGTTACAGCCCTTAAAGGAGCCACTTTAGGCGATTGTGTAGCACTGCCGTTGTTCTTCTTCTGGGAGTCTTCAATCCAAATCCCTAAAGCAGATTCCATCCAGACTACTGCCTTATTACATCCACTTACAACTCGTTTTGCACCCTGGTTAAAAGGACACTGCGGCCGTAGATCTTATATTCCTTTCCTAATTTTTAAATAAAAAGAATCATAGCCTCATTGATGCTGTAATGGCGTCCTACAGCGGTGTAGATTTTCCCTTCCTTCAACAAATGCAAACCGTTTACCTTTTCGAGCAGATCGTTTTGGAGCCATAATGAAGGGCTTGACTATGCACAAAGATAAACACAAAAGAGCACAAAAGTTAACTCTTTACACAGTGAAACACGTTGATGCTGAATGAGCAAGATGAGACTTCCTGGTTAACACTGCACTCAGCACACTGTAACTTAACTGCGTGCTCTGATTGGTTAGCTTCTCAGTCAGGAGAATTTAACTGCGTGCTCTGATCGGTTAGCTTCTCAGTCATCTGCCAATAGTGTCCCTTGTATGAAATCAACTGGGCAAACCAACTGAGGAAGCATGTACAGGAACTAAAAAGACACATTGTCCACAGAACCCGCGAAGCAGCGAAAAATCCGCGTTATATATTTATTATATTTGTTATGCTTACATATAAAATCCGCGATAGAATGAAGCCGTGAAAGTCGAAGAGTGATATAGCGAGGGATTACTGTATGTACGTAAGTAAGATTCAGTTAGCATTGGGAACCCGCGTACCAAATATTTTGAAGATGGGCACATAAGTAACAAAGACAGTTGGAAAGTTCAATATGGCGGCCAACAGTGGCGTCATACCACCGAAATGAGTACGTACATTGGTTTTGGTTAGTGCAGGGAAGCCGCCTACAAAATCTCGTGAAGATGGGGCCATAAATAAGAAAGTTCAACATGGCAGACATTGTCAACTGTTATGACCGTTACGCGTAGAATTTCAAAATTAAACCTGTTTAACTGTTGTAAGTAAGCTGTAAGGAATGATCCTGCCAAATTTCAGCCCTTCTACCTACACGGGAAGTTGGAGAATTAGTGATGTTAGAAAGTTCAATATGGCGGCCGACAGCGGCGTCATACCACCGAAATAAGTATGTACATCGGTATTTAGCGTAGTGAAGCTGCCTACCAAATTTCATGAAGATGGGGTCAACCTTCTACCTACACGGGAAGTTGGAGAATTAGTGACGTTGGAAAGTTCAATATTGTGGCCGACAGTGGCGTCATACCACCGAAATAAGTATGTACATCGGTTTCAATTAGCGCAGGGAAGCCCCTACCAAATTTCGTGAAGATGGGGCCATAAATAAGAAAGTTCAACATGGATGGACGTTGTCGACTGTTATGACCGTTACATGTAGAATTTCAAAATTAAACCTGCTTAACTTTTGTAAGTAAGCTGTAAGGAATAAGCTTGCCAAATTTCAGCCTTCTACCTACACAGGAAGTTGGAGAATTAGTGATGAGGGTTTTGCCTTTTATTAGTATAGATAATAACAGCACAGTTCATTACTCCAAATACAGAGCCCCCGGTCTCAAACCTGCAACCTTTTGGTTTTAAGGAGCAGCTCTTACCTTTGCACCATCAAGAAATACATAGCAACTTTCTGTCAATTGACATTTGAGCTTGGGCTTTTAACTCATTGACAGCAACATGTAAATTGATTTTTTTTCTTTGGTTATATTCTTGAATATAAGTGCACGTTTATTTGATAATTATTTGATACACTTCACGTCATTTTTAGTATAACATGGAAAAAGTTTCCTGTTCAGGTATGTGTTCACCATTTCTTGCATTTCCCCCCATTTTCTGTCATCCTACATTTACACAGATTGTTGTAGACATGGAACACATATGAAATATATGTATTCCAAATAAAGATATATTATTTAGACTGTACAACTTCAGGCACCTAACAGCATGATAAAAACACTTGAGCTCTGAGAATTTTCCGACTTGGCTCTGTTGGTGGGGGGGATAGGATAGCAGACTGCTTGCTGCTTGTGCTGATGAACACATTTGCAAAACAAAGATGCTGATGAGAAGTGCAAAGGAATTTAAGGTGGCTTGGAATTTTTTGGGAGTTTTTTTCGTAGGCTTCAGGGATTCTAGTGTTAAGTGGGCATCCCTTTGGCCTTGTCCAGCTGCTCGGGTCCTCAACAATGAGAATCCAGCGAGCTGAATCATTCTCTGGGAATCATGAACATGGCTGTAGTGTTGTAACTGATGCTCCCACTCAATTCAGGTAATGTGCCTCATTTGAGACTTAATAATACATTTTATTTATATAGCACCTTTCCTATGCTCTAGCTGAGCAACTGCTTGTTCGGCACAAAGTCAAACCAGCGGTACCCCAGGATTCTCTCAAGAAACGCAGTACCGATGAAGTCCAGTCTTCGTCTCAGGTCAGTGGATAGCATCCATGTCTCACAACCATATAGCAAAAAAGGAAGCACTGGGACTATAAAGACTTGGACCTTTGTCCTTTTCCAAAGATATTGGGAGTGCCACACACCCCTTTCCAGCAATCTCATGGCTCCCCATGCTCTCCCAATTTGTCTACTGACTTCATAGGAAGAGTCATCAGAGAAACATAATCGACACTCTATCTGAAGACAGACACATTGCTGATGACTGTGCCCAGGATGTCATTAAATGCCTGGGTCTTCGTTTTTATCCAGGACTTTAGCAAGCCCAGTGTCTCAGACTCCCCACTGAGTCACTTGAGAGCCCCGATCAGAGCCACCATTGACTCCACAAAGATCATAACACCATCAACAAACTCAAGATCTGTGAATTTTTCTTCACCAACAGATGTCCCACAGACACTGAACCCCATGAACCTACCCAAAACCCAGTCCATGCGAGCACTGAACAGGGTAAGAGCAAGAAAACACCCATGGTTAAACCCAGAATCAACTGGGAAGAATGCAATGTTTCTGCTTCCATTTTGCACAGCATTTACAGTGCCACTGTACAAGCCGTCCATGATATCCAGCATCTTTTGGGGGATCTCACGAGGTGCCAGGAAGTCCCACCAGGGTAGTTCAATCAACTGAGTCAAACACATTATGAAAATCGTCAAAGGCTGCAAAGAAACTCTGCCGATAGTCGTGTTTGCGCTTGATTAGAACCCTCAGTGCCAGGAAGCGTCGATGGTAGACTTCTTAGATGTAAAACCAGACTGCCCTGGTCACTGATAGGTGAACAATTGATTACAGATCTTATTGAGGATGACCCTAGCAAGGATTTTATCCGGTACGAGAGCAGTGTTATCCTTCTGTATCTGCCACAATCCATGTGATCCACATTTTATAGATAGGGATATTGAATCCCGTTTTCTAGTAAAGGAGACATTCTATTCGTAGCTTCACTCAGTGGTTGACGGGTGCCTGCGAGGTGACACTCCCTTGATCATGGATGACTTCAGTGTGGCCACTGGCAATGACAGGGCTGGCTATGTGGATTGTATAGGTTCACATGGGTCTGGTGACAATGGTGAAAGTGGCTCCATGTTCCCTGACTTTGCAAAACAGGGCTACGGATCACTGGATCTTGGTTTTAGTGCCCTGAACTGCATCATTGGACTTGGTACTACAATACTGGTGGTGCAAATCCTGGAGGCTCCTACAAAACTTCAGAGTCTACAGAAGGGCCCAGTTTGTGAACTCTCACCACAGACTTGTTGTTGCTACTCTAAAGATCCAGCTTAGATCTGGTAGGTTACCACCTACTAGGAGAATGTGGTTGGACTTGGTCAGATTCCAAAATCAGGCTATTTCTAATGAGTTTTCACGCAGTTTGTGTAAGGAACTTGCAGACCTGGGTGCGACTGACGATCCTAATGTGATCTGTAGGACCTTCCATGACAAGACCCTGAAGGTTGCTGAGGGTTGTGTTGGTGTTGCTGGTGTTCCCAGAATGGTGTTTCACATTGCAGGGTACTCTGGATATTATCAAGAGGAGTTGCGGCACACAGCTTGATTGCAATTCCTGTCTGCACCGGGAACTGAGTAGGATGACTGTGAGGGCTCTGAGGGCAGATAATGAGGCGTTTGTTAGAGCAATCTGTGAGCAAGTGACACACCATATATGGTCTAGAGTTCCACGTCCTGCTAAAGAGGAATCAAAGCATTCCACACATCTGAATCTGTTCTTTGGTGAGTCGCAGTCAGGGTAGATGACTGAATGGCCCTTACGGATGACACAACAATTGTGACCTTATGGGCTGGCTACTTTGACCAGGTGCTTAAAAGCTGATTCTCCGGCTAGAACATTGGATATCTTTGGGTACACAGTTTTTGATGCTTATTCTCCAATTAGCTTTGGGCCACCCAATTTCACTGAGCTTGCACAGGTGGTGAACCAATTTAGGGTAGGGAAGGCTGCAGGGATCTGTGGTATATGAAGTGACTTTCTCCAGGCTGGTGGTAAGGCTATCCTCCTGGTAATGTAAGCAGTCTTTGCTTCCATTTAGGAGACAAACATCATCCCAACTGACTGAGTGAAAGTGGCTTACCAACCACAACAATAATTTATTTCTTGTACAGTACAAAATCACACAATGAATACCTCAATGGGCCCTGTTTTTTGATAACCCCATAGCCTTGACTCCCAAGAAAAAAAACTTCTATGGAAAAAAAGGAAGACATTTTGTGAAAGACAGATAGTTAGATGGGCAGTCTATCATTGCCACCTCAGAAATACGATATAGTAGTACAAATAACTTTGTTCTTGCCACTACAGCTCTCAAGACATTATGCAACAATAGATTATACCACTAACTAAATAAATCACTAGAATTACCAAAGCCTACGACAAAACTCGTAAACAAGGCCCACCTTAAATCCGTTCACACCTCTCCGCCAGCCTCTTTTGTCTTGTAAATGTGTTAATAAGCAAAAGCAGCAAGCAGCCTGCTATTCCATCCTCCCACCGCCACAGAAACGGCAAAAACCTCTCCCAGCTCAAGCCTTGTTTATCAGGGAGTGAGGTAGTAACTAGAGCTGTACAGGCTAAAAATATATTGTTATTTGGAACAGATGCATTTCATGTGTGTCCGTAAAATATCTATGCAAGTGTAGGATGACAAATATCTATGTAAGTGTAGGATGACAGGAAATGCAAGAAATGTTGAACACATACCTAAAAGACAAACTTTTTTCCTGTCCAAGTACTAACGACAAAATTTTGACATGAAGTGTATAATGTGTGAAGACTGAAGTCCAAATATCAAATAAGCACTTTCACTAAAGGTACAAATATTACAGAACAAGTTCGCTTTTATTCAGGACTATAAATCGGGTTAGTATATGTCATTGTAGCAACTGCTTTGGTAGTACAGCAGTAAGAACTGCTGACTCCTATTCAAAAGGTTGCGGGTTCGAGCCTTCCTGTGTCCCAAAATAAACGTGTTGAGTATAATAGTTGTTACTATACTATACATTTGATTTCAGTCTGTAACAGCCGGTGTAAATTTATGGTATTAATAAAGGTTAGTGTTTTTTTTTATTCAGTTTTATTCTTTTAGTCACGTTCATGCTAGCCCTGATCTGCCACTGCTGGAAGACTTGCTATAACAGAGGTGAACTCAGATGAGGACAGGTTCTACATCAGAGAAAGAGAAAGAAGCCCTCCCCACAAAAAAAATCCACTCACATATAAGAACAATGCAGCTGCACCAGGCGTAAAGGTAAAAGTTGGAACCGTTTGGAAGCAGGATGAGGTCCGGCATCATCCTGCCAGTCAGTCTGCCCCACACCTGTTCTTCAACAAAAACAGCACGGCTTACAGAGCTCGTAAAGGTATCATGCAAAGTCCAATTTGTGATTATGTTTTGTAATGGTTTTTACATAAGAAACATTTATATGTTACTTATATAAAAGCCAGATTGAATGTTATTTACCTTGATTTATTTAGAACATTAGAACAATCTAGACGAGAACAGACCATTCAGCCCAACAAAGCTCGCCAGTCCTATCCACTTGTTTCCTTCAAGAAAACATTTACGTATCTTCCTATAGCACAAAGTCACAAGTAGACTGCAAAGCTTCCTCTATTTAATCAACAAAGGCACGCTCACAAATTGCACATGTAATGCCACGAAAAATGCCACTAACCTCAGAGGGAGTGTGAAAATGACTGACAGAACAAAACTGAATTAAAAAAAAACGCTAACCTTTACAAGTACCATACATTTACAATGGCTGTTACAGAGGCAAATCAACAGTATGCTTTTGTTGTATAATATTAACAATAAGAGCAGCTCACTACTCAAAATAGTAAATTTGGGAAGCAGCTCATATGGAAACCTTGATTGGGAGTCAGCAGTTCTTAGCATTGCACCACGCAAGCTGTCATTTCAGCAGCCTTCCGTAACCTGCTTTCTTTTTACTTCGGTTATATTCTTGAATAAAAGTGCACTTGTATTCTACCTTTGTGAAAGTGTTAATGTTATATTTGGACTTCAGGCTTCACACATTATATACATGTAGCAATGTAAGGAAGTAATGTAATCCTTGGGTGTGGGAACTGCTAACATTTGAATTTGATGACTGTATATGGCAGAACTGACCTCTCTGTACAATTCTGTCCTCTGCATCTCCTGGAGTACAAAAGAAACACCACCATGCAGCAACATGCGCAGACTGGGCAAGATCGGGAAAAAAAAAACACTAACAACAGCTGCATGAAGGTATGTGAATGAACATAATGTTGCATTAGTGCAACAATGTTTTCTGAAATGTACAATACAGGTCATAAAATGAATTATTCCAAATGTTATATAAGTCTCTTTTTTGTAAATGCGGCTTTGACATCATGGACTAGAAGGTGCTTCTAATTCAACATGAGCAGGAACACTCAAGAATAAAACTGAATAAAAAAAAAAATCACATCCACAATCATTCTCAGTCACGCACACCACTCATATCCACGTCCACATTTTTCCCACTCCCAGTCTTGTTTTGCGCACAAGATCTGACACGGTTTTCAAATAAAAAGGTGGTATAACAAAAGAAGTTTATTTGTTACACCACATATTAATATGAGGACACCTTGGGGGTGGGGGGTTCTGTAAGTATTGATAAGTTCAGATGAGTAAGTTTGGCCTTGGCAATTTAAGGCTTTAAATGTTAAAAGAAGGATTTTGAAATCTGCCTTAAACTAATCTTGCTGCCAGTGAAGGACATAAGAACTGGAGTTACGTATTTGTAATTTCTTGTTCTTGTAATAATTCTCGTGGTAGCATTTTGCCAATGAACACCACACTATAGTAGTCAATTCTACTACATACTGTAAATGCATTAATTAATTTCTCAGTATCCTTTATATTTAGAAAATGTCTTCATTTTTTTAAACACTTTTAAGATAGGAAAAACATGTTTTGGATAGTTTATGTAATTTGTGCTTTAAACAAAATGTTGAGATAATGCCTAGCATAGATTGCAGGCTGATTCAATAAAACTAATGGTGATTCTAACTGAGTTAAATATTGACAACATATTGTTGCGATCAACATCACTTCCTCCACTAATTAGCATTTCTGTTTTATCTGTGATCAAAGACAAGTAATTATTATCCATCCACTCCTTTAATTCACTAATGGATCTAATTAAGGAAAACATTGGAGTAACGTCACTTGGTCTAAAAGAAAGGCGTAACTGGGTGTCATTTGCATACAATACAATACAATACAATACAGTTTATTTTTGTATAGCCCAAAATCACACAGGAAGTGCCGCAATGGGCTTTAACAGGCCCTGCCTTTTGACAGCCCCCAGCCTTGACTCTCTGAGAAGACAAGGAAAAACTCCCAATAAAAACCTTGTAGGGAAAATGGAAGAAACCTCGGAAAGGCAGTTCAAAGAGAGACCCCTTTCCAGGTAGGTTGGGCGTGCAGTGGGTGTCAAAAGTAGGGGGTCAATACAATACAATATACAGAACAGAACAATTCCTTAAGACAGCATAATAATAAAAATTTTAGAAGTACGGTTTAACAGTAGATGATATGACATAATTAGGTTTGGATATTTTTAGAGTCCTGGAGACCTCATCCATCAGGCTGCCTCCCCATTTGGCCATGCCACGGCTGAATCGTTGCTCGATGAAAGGACCCCTCTTTCCCATGATTCCTGTGATCCTCCATCAGGGATGACTTTACCATAGGCAGGCAAACAACTTGGCAGGTGGGCCGTGGCACCAATTGCCACATTTGGGTACCGAGAAAACAAACAGAATAGGTGAGGGTTAGTATTCAAATATAATTATCATGTTACCTATAGTGCTAATGACTAACAACAGAGATGCAGTATGTACAGTTAATCAGCAGCTCTAGTCAGGATATGCTAAACTGAAGTAGTGAGTCTTCAGCCGGGATTTAAAGGCTGAGACTGAAGGGGCATCTCTTATGGAAGCAGGAAGACCATTCCACAGTTTAGGGGCCCTGTAACTAAAAGCTCGACCGCCCACTGTTATTTTATTAATCCTTGGAATCCTAAGCAGGCCGGCATCTTGAGATCTTAATGTGCGCTCAGGTTTGTAAGTCATGATAAGTTCAGACAAGTAAGCCGGACCTTGGCCATTTAATGCTTTATATGTTAAAAGGAGGATTTTGAAATCTGCCCTAAACTTAACTGGGAGCCAGTGTAAAGATTTAAGAACTGGAGTTATG
The DNA here is from genome assembly GCF_016835505.1 of Polypterus senegalus. Classification (NCBI taxonomy): domain Eukaryota; kingdom Metazoa; phylum Chordata; class Cladistia; order Polypteriformes; family Polypteridae; genus Polypterus; species Polypterus senegalus. Next base: position 13,920 of record NW_024378329.1, read on the forward strand.
TGTTCATATTTTCTTGTTCTTGTAATAATTCTTGCAGCCGCATTTTGGATTAACTGGAGGTTGTATAGAGAACAGTTTGAACAGCCAGTGAACACCGCATTGCAGTAGTCAATCCTACTAGAGATAAATGCATAAATTAATTTCTCACAATCCTGTTTATTTAGAAAGCCTTAATTTCCTAACATTTTAAGATGGAAAAACATGTTTTGGACGACTTTGTAATATGCTTTAAATGACATGCTAGAGTCAAAGATAACTCCTAGATTGCGGGCTGATTCAGTAAAATTAATTGGGATTCCAACTGAGTTAAATGACGACAAAATATTGCTGTGATCAGCGTCATTCCCTCCAACAATTAACATCTCTGTTTTATCTGTATTTAAAGACAAGTAGTTCTGATTCATCCATTCCTGTAATTCACTAACACAACTAATTAAAGACAACATCGGAGAAACTTCATTTGATTTAAATGAAAGGTATAACTGGGTGTCATCTGCATACGAAGTGAAAATTAACATTATGTTTCCTAATGAGAGATCCCAGTGGAAGCATGTAAAGTGAAAACAGTAAAGGTCCCAGTACTGAGCCCTGCGGGACACCATATTGAACTTCTGTGTATAATGATGGAGTACTGTCTGCACATTTCTGTACATACTGGAATCGATTTGATAAATAAGAACTGAACCAAGCGAGCACAGGGCCTGTAAGCCCAACATCGTTTTCTAGCCTGTGCAGTAAAATAGAATGGTCAATGGTGTCAAATGCTGCACTTAAGTCCAACAACATAATTACAGTGGAATTTCCTTCATCAGAGGATATCAGAATGTCATTTACAACCCGTGTTAGTGCCGTTCCTGTACTATGACCAGTGCGAAAGCCTATAGTTATTTAGTATGTGTGGGTCTAGGTCTGACTTTTTAAGTAAAGGTTTAATGACTGACACTTTTAGTGCATCAGGTACGGTGCCATGCAGTAATGAACTATTGATAACGGTTAGAATAGGCGCTGCAAGAACATCCATTGCACTGATTACTAGTTTTGTTGGCACTGGATCTAGGGAACAAGTAGTGGGCTTCATTTTAGTAATTAAATACGAGTGAAAACACATGGCATGTTTTCTAATGATAGTTCCTAGTGGTAGCGAGTAAAGTGAAAACAGTAAAGGCCCCGGTACTGGGCCCTGTGAGGCACCGTATTTCACTTCTGAGTGTAGTATCCAAGCTGTGATATTTTATGGAGAAATTCTGCCCGATTAATACTATTTTGCAGTGAAGATGCCTGATTTTCCTTCTTCTTGCAGTATGTGTGTGTCATCAAGCTTTCTTTTACATTATTAGTATCATCATAACTTGCTTACCTACCATCTAGCCATTTTTTTAAACTGTTTATTCCATCACAGAATCATGAGAATACATCTCAATTGTATCCTATTCCTGCTGTGACCCTATAAGGGCATGATAAATATACTACAGTATTGTTTTTGCCCTTTTTCATTTCTTAATTAAGTTTCATAAAGAGTTAATGTGATTTGTGTGTCCTCACAGTTAATGGTATAATTATGAAACATGCTGCCATTTTCTAATCGTTGGAAGCTGTTTTTTCTTTATGTAGAAGTTGTATCTACAAAGTACACCATTTCTCACTTAATGCTCTTTATTTTACAAGTCTAGAAAACACAACAACTGAAGGTGAATGCTATTCTCACACATGTGCAAAAACATATGCGCTCACTTTCAATGTGCACATGCAATTAACATTACAAACATCAGGTTATCCAACATTTCCCCCCCTTCCCAAAAGTCAAGTATTATAGGATGTGACAAAATCCCGTGAATGACCTAGACGTTGACGGACCTGCTGGGGTCGTTGCTGTTGAGCAACTGATGGCTGGGAGAGCTGGGGTGCCACATCAGATGCATTGCCACAGCTGTCATCTGATGAAGCTGCTGACCTAAAATGGGTACTATGAAACTCAGACCTTGGTATGGTAAGGTCAGGTCCTGACACTTTATGCAGGCGACGAGCATCCCAGCGAGAGCCATCCTGTAACAGAAATGTGGCTGGCCCCAATTGCCTAGTAATTTGAAGAGGCGAAGAAAGAAAGTAGTGCAGCTTATCAGCACAATGTAACTTCCATACTCTCACCTTGTCACTAGCACTGATATTAGGCAACTTCACTCTGTAGCGCTGATCAAATTGCTGTTTCATTTTCTTTTGCCCTTGTCTGACTTTGACAATTGCTGAGGATGCAGAATGACTTAAAGCCATTGAGCAAAGACAATCTAGTGGAAGTGGGAGATCCCGACCCATTATTAACTTAGCTGGTGATTTCCCAGTGGTTGAGTGTTGAGTTGCCCGGTAGTGAAGTAGGGTTTGGTTGAGGGCAGTATTAAAATTGCAACCTCCTTGAGCAAGATGTGCCCGGTTACCATTCTTAAGTGACTGATTAAATCTCTCTACCCTTCCATTTGCCTGTGGGTTATAATAAGT
>NW_024378330.1:0-9620 GCF_016835505.1 Polypterus senegalus
CCTTACAATAGAAGTGGCACAATTGCAAAAGGCCAGAAAATGGAAACAGAAATAACTATTTTCCCTTTCTTGTCTTCCTGGGCTACCCTTCTATTTTTTTTTTTTCATTGCCTGTGTGTCCTTTTTTTATTTTATGGTAACTGCTACCGGAAAGTGTGGGCTAAAACCTCTCCGGAATCCAAGTGCCAAACCCAGCATCTCTCCTGAAACTGGCCTTTGTTCTTTACTAAAGATCAGCTCACCTTTCTCCATTTTATTGCAAGGAGATTCATAGGCTGTCTTTTTAAACAACTGGTCAGTCAGGTTTCGAATTACTGAACCTAAGTGTGTGTGTTTTTTAATTACTGTTGGAACTACCACAGCTGTTAGGACCCTCACATCCCTGTGCGTTCCTGGCTTGCTGCCTGAGCTTGTAAAACTTCCTGTTGCACCATCACCCATCCTATGTTCTTTGGCTTGTCCTGTTTCATTCAGACCAAATCCTAAACTGGTGCACTTTCTTTCCAACTCAACCATTCTTGCACTAGCACTTTCAGAGCTTTCACACACAAGCACTTGAATCCCTTTCATTTCCATTGTTCCTTGTTTAAATTCCACACTTTCTTTACTCAGTATCCTTAAGCCATTATCCAGTTCATGCCCTCTAGTCAACAATTGCCATTCACACTGCCAGCTTCTCTGCCTTCTATCTGATCTCTTTGTCCTAAATCAGATTTCAGTGCAGCACTGGTTACCTTTCCTAACAGTGGTGAAATATCTATTGGTGTAGCATGTTCTTTAACTCTTTTTAGGGCAGATGTCGACTTTTGTCGACAGGTGGGATTGAGGGTGCATGTCGACTAAAGTCGACATCCAGGGATAGAGGGCGATAATCAGCTGTTAATGGCGACAAATCTCACTGTCACGTCACAGGCATTCCTCTGTGCTTGGAGGAGTGCTAGACTCGTTGACTCTGCAACTAATCCTAGTGTGTGCGTGAGTTGCGAAATGTAAACAATGGCAAGATGGCATCAACATGTGACAAGGGAGCGAAGTGAGTGCAGGAAAGAAAACACTCGGCAGACAATGTTTTGCGCATTATCGCAGAGTTGGACTCTGATTTTTCAGAATCGGATTTTATTGACAGTGATCAGGAGATCGAGCAAGAGGGTGAGAAGCCGGCATCCGCTGATCAAACACCAGACGATGCCGCGCCAGCGGATCTGCTGCCAGATGAGCGCCAGCGCGCGATGCATCTACGGCAAGGTTCGTGGGATAAATACACATGAAGTGTTCTTCAAAAACAACGAATCTATCATTGTTACGCAACGCGCCTTCTGAACGCACTTAATCATTCCTCCTGTTCAGCTATCGCGCCCCTGCTACATCGCGGATTTATTAATATGATTATTATTACTATTGCCCCCTGTTCGCTTCGCTCGCCCACCCTTACATATGCATTATTTTCATTTTAAAACTGTTCTAAAAACAATATTTGTCCTTTATTTCCTGCCCCAGGCATGGTTATATCTCTTACTCGCAGCACTTATAACGCTGCTCGGCCTGAACGCACACTAAAGAGGTGCGATCGGTTCAGCTTGTGTCTTGCGCTGCTGGCCAGCTGTGTGTTGTGCTTGTCGCGCTTTGCGTCAGTCACTTAAAAGCCTGTATAGCAGCCTGTCCTTTTCTGCCACTCGCTTTGAGAAGGGGGGGAGCTGAACACACGCTAAGCAGAAGTGGACGGATCAACTACTGGCTTTGTGCCGCTTCTGCCAAGATGCCTGTTCTGCTTGTCGCTCTGCGCGTTCTAAAGGAGGAGGAGAAGTGCTCAGATCATCTGCTGGCCGTCGGTCGGGCCCGGTTCTGCCGGTCGTGCAAAGTGTGCATGCTCGAAAGCGGCCAAACATGGCCGCCCTCAACAAAACAACAAAACGCAGGTTCGGCGCGGGGCTCGTCTTTTTCCGTCAAATGTCGATAACTTGGTTCAAAGAGAAACGAGCAAGTCACAACACATGAATTGTCGCAGCTCAAGTACGCCGCACGTCGGTCAGAAGTTTTTGTAGTGTTTAGTGTTTGTTTCTACAATCTTTGTTAGTGTTAGAAGCGCAAGTTTAAATATAATTTTGAAACTCGTTTTACCTGTAAATTGACAGGTATTACTATGTATGCATATTCATATTTTGTTTTCCTATAAATATCTTTAACAAGTGTGATGTGAAGAAATAGACTTTTGCTAAATTTTGTATTCGTGCGAATATGAGACAACATCTTTTTCAAGAAAATTAAGTCTATAATTGGCACTCGCTTTATATTCGGAATTTTACTGATGGATTAATTAAACTTGTCAATGATTTGTTAAATACATAAGTCAAGTTTTCTTCTACCTACGAAGAAATGTTCTTACATTTTTTTTGACATTAAGGAAATTGTGAAAATGTTTAATTTTAAAAACACTGGTTTAGAAAATGAGTGAAGGTATTATAGGGTGAGGGAGCGGCTGAAATGAAATGGCACAATGGCGGCTTCGCCTCTAGAACTGGACCTGCCCGTTGCTGGCAAGCTGCCTGTTCAGCTTATCATTGTTTTCAGAGCTGGGAGAACCTTAAGTTTGTCTGCCAAAATCATTCCAACAACTGCTACGTTAGACGCCAGTGATCTTGTTTTAAATTGTTGGCAAGTGTGGCGTGGTGTGCAAAAAGTCACCGTCTCACGGGTTTTGCTTCATAAGGTTGTAATGTCAAGTCTTGCGTGTCGTCAAAGTGTCTGTCTGAGATGATCTGGTCTCGATCACTTTGCTCAAACCCACACCCTTCCCTGGGGGAGTTGTGAAGGAGGGAGCTGAATGCATGCCAAGGAGAAGTGGACTTTGTTTTGCTTCTGCCCAGATGCTTGTTCTGCTTATCGCTCTGCGTGTCAATCATTTTAAAAGCCTGTACAGCGGCCATTCTTCTGTCTCACTGCCTTATCTTGTGTGACGTTAAAATGTTTTGCAATATCATGTGTTTACAGAGTGTGTTTTAATAAGTTTTTACACTTGGGTCCATAAATATTTGGACAGAGGCACCTTTTTTCTCATTTTGGTTCTGCACATCACCACAATGAATTTTAAATGTTACAACTCTGATGCAGTTGAAGTGCAGACTTTCAGCTTTAATTCAGTGGGTTGAACAAAACGATTGCATAAAAATGTGAGGCACCTAAAACTTTTTTTTTTTTTTTAAACAATCCCTTCATTTCAGGGGCTCAAAAGTAATTGGACAAATTAAATAACTGGACATAAAATGTTTATTTCTAATACATGGTTGAAAACCAATGACAGCCTGAAGTCTTGAACTCCTGGACATCACCAGATGTTGGGTTTCCTCCTTTTTAATGCTCTGCCAGGCCTTTACTTTCAGTTGCTGTTTGTTTGTGGGCCTTTCTGTCTGAAGTTTAGTCTTCAACTATTGAAATGCCTGCTCAGTTGAGTTAAGATCAGGTGACTGACTTGGCCATTCAAGAATTGTCCACTTCTTTGCTTTAATAAACTCCTGGGTTGCTTTGGCTGTATGTTTTGGGTCATTGTCCATCTGTATCATGAAACGCCCGCCGCCCAATCAATTTGACGTCATTTAGCTGGATTTGAGCAGACAGTACGTTTCTGAACACCTCAGAATTACTTTGGCTGCTTCTGTCCTGTGTCACCTCATCAATAAACACGAGTGTCCCAGTGCCACTGGCAGCCATCACACTGCCTGACTCCACCGTGTTTTACAGATGATGTGCTATGCTTTGGATAATGAGCTGTTCCACGCTTCCTTCTCCATACTTTTTTCTTGCCTTCATCATTCTGGTGGAGGTTGATCTTAGTTTCATCTCTCCAAAGAATGTTTCTCCAGAACTGTGCTGGCTTTTTTAGATGTTCTTTAGCAAAGTCCAATCTAGCCTTTCTATTCTTGAGGTTTATGAGTGGCTGGCACCTTGCAGTGCACCCTCTGGATTTCCTTTCATGCAGTCTTCTCTTGATGGTAGACTTGGATATCGATACGCCGACCAAGCCCTGGAGAGTGTTGTTCACTTGGTGGGCTGTTGTGAAGGGGTTTCTCTTCACCATGGAAGTGATTCTGCGATCATCCACCACTGTTGTCTTCCGTGGATGTCCAGGTCTCTTTGCGTTGCTGAGTTCACCAGTGCTTGCTTTCTTTCTCAGGATGTACCAAACTGTAGATTTTGCCACTCGTAATATTGTAGCAATTTCTCGGAGGGGTTTTTGTGTTTTCGCAGCTTAAGGATGTCTTCTTTCACCTGCATGGAGAGCTCCTTTGACCGCATGTTGTCTGTTCACAGCAGAATCTTCCACATGCGAGCACCACACCTCAGATCAACTCCAGGCCTTTTATCTGCTTCATTGATAAGACATAACGACGGACTTGAACACACCTGCCATGAAATAGCCTTGGAGTCAATTGTCCAAGTACTTTTGAGCCCCTGAAATGAAGGGATTGTGTTAATAAATACTTTAGTTGCCTCACATTTTTATACAATCGTTTTGTTCAACTCACTGAATTAAAGCTGAAAGTCTGCACTTCAACTGCATCGGAGTTGTTTCATTTAAATTTCATTGTGGTGATGTACAGAACCAAAATTAGAAAAAAAGGAGTCTCTGTCCAAATATTTATGGACCTAACTGTAGGCTGCCACAGCCTGTGTTATTTTCTTCCCTTTCTCAGGGTTGGGCAGTATTTTGGACAGAATCACGTAAATTCTTGCTTGTACTGGGTTTGGGATTTGTCTGGCCAGTATTGTTGTTAGCATCCCTGGGTGGAAACGGCGAACGTGATTTCTTAAGTTGTTGTTGTGTTCCCAACATATTTAAATTTTGTGTGACAGGCTTTACACACCACATACGACGTGTCCATTTTTTTTATGCTTCCCAAGTGAGTCCAGATATCGCCTTTTAAAATGTTTTAATCCCTCCGCTATGCTCTACCGACGCGTATGCAGCGAGCGACATCACTGAGATGAGTTACTTCTACACGGAGCAGCGTTGTACTCGGATCAGGCAGCCACAGTCACTACCGAGACTACTTTTCAACTAGAAATTGTATGCTGCAGCCAGAAAAAAATCATCAAGCAATGTCCATCCATCCATCCTCTTCCACTTATCCGAGGTCGGGTCATGGGGGCAGCAGCTTAAGCAGAAATGCCCAGACTTCCCTCTCTCCGGCCACTTCTTCTAGCTCATCCAGGGGGCGTTCCCAGGCCAACCGGAGACATAGTTCCCCCAGCGTGTCCTGGGTCTTCTCCGGGCCTTCTCCTGGTTAGACGTGCCCGGAACGCCTCACCAGGGAGGCGTCCAGGAGGCATCCTGATCAGATGCCCGAGCCACCTCATCTCACTCCTCTTGATGCGGAGGAGCAGCGGCAATACTCTGAGCCCATTCCGGATGGCCGAGCTTCTCATCCTGTCTTTAAGGGAAAGCCCAGACACCCTGTAGAGGAAATTTATTTCAGCCGCTTGTAATCGCGATCTCGTTCTTTCGGTCACCACCCATAGCTCATGGCCGTAGGTGAGGGTAGGAACATAGATCGAATGGTAAATTGAGAGCAATGTCATTATGATATAATCGATTATGTTCTGCCACTGTATCGATGCAGAATCGTCCACGTCTGCATCGCGATGCATCGATTATGTGATTAATTTCAACACCCCTATAGACGATCCCTTGCAGTTTTCAGTCGGCAGGCCACATGCCTTGGTCCGGTGTGCACCGTTGCTTTCTCTGTCGAAGCTCTCATCAAAAACAACGAATCCATCATCACTATGCAACGCACCTTCTGAAAGCACTTCAGCATTCCTCCTGACGGTGACGTCCCAAATTCTTCAGTGGGTGGCCAAATTTAAACAGACGGGTCCAACATTGAACAGAAAATCTCCAGGCCGTCCTTGGCGATACGCTGAAAACATCCAAGCTGTGAGGGCGCTCCATTCTGCAGTCTCCTAGATGTTCAGCACTCTTCTGCCTTCCGCATTGCCAACACGCTCTTTGATTTTACATGAGGACCTTCATTTCCATCCATACATAATGATGGCAGTGCAGGATCTCAATGAGAGAGACTGGGAGAGCCGTTGAGAGCTGTGCGCCAACATTCTGCAAAACGTTCGAGAAGCCATTGTCCTGTGACATCAGCGACGAGGCACATTTCCATTCGAACGGTTGCGCAAATAAGCAAAACTTTTGCTATTGGGCCGAAACCCACCCTCGTGAACTTCATCAGAGATCTCGGCCCAGTGAGCACACATGTTAGTTTCGTGCGCCATTGCAGAATTTGGCATTGTAGGCCCTTAGCGGGAGCAACAGTCACCATCACTTCAGAATGTGACATTGAAATGCTAGAGGACTGGCAGAAATGGATGTGGTGGAAGCCTGAAACGACCGCTCATACGGCCTGCGTGGAGATCAGTGCAAGTTTTCTGAAGAAGTTGATCTCCCTGCATGGCGATTTCAGGTGGCCTGATCTCACTTTTCTCAAGTCGAAGGTATGCACAAACTGACCTCAAAACCTTGAAGCCTTCAAGGACGCTATTCGCTACGAAATCACATCCATTACCCTTAAAATGACCCAACGAGTCATGTGGGCGTTCAGAAATCTTCTCAAAGAGGGAATTGCTAATGATGGCCACCACCTTGAAGATGTCATTTCTAAGTGAAAACAATCTATTTGGTATTCTTGTGTTGTAGCGAAATTTGTCTTATTGTGTAGCTTTTTTGTAGAGTAAATGTTTGAAATGCGGTACTTCTTTTTGGCTCACCCTGTATATACACATGTACACACTGTGAGAGTGAAAAGAACCGAGAAAGCCCGACCTCCTTGTCTTAACTAGAAAACATTCATACACCACAAACAAAAAACAAACACTCGGAGACACACACAGCCTCCGATACGAATCCATAGTAGCTGCAGAGATCGACCAATCAGTGGTCCCTAAATGGGTCACATGTGCTACTGCGTGCTCCAGCACTCGTTACTATTTCTTAAAATCGACTTCTCCATGGACCTCTTATCACATACTGACACTTCTCACTTAATGGCCAAGTTCCATCCCGGCGACTAGGTCATTAAGTGAAGTGGTCGATTATCCTTCAAGATCATCAAATGGCTGAATGTGCCAGCTTCCAAGTCACATGAAGAAGCAAAGTAGAGAGCTGTCTGAGAGTATCAGAAACAAAATGAGAGACAGGCATGGTAAAGGCAAAGGCCGGAAGACCACCATCTCCTACCAGTTTGATGTCCCTGTCACAAGAGTGTTAAATATTAAGAAGGCTAACGCCCATACGACTGCAGCCAACCTCCTGGACGCCACTGCAAAAAGAAAATTCACCACGAATGAGCCAAAAAGGATAGCGAGAATGGCAGACAAAGGCAACTTCCAAAGAGACATAAGCTGAACTCCAAGATATACAGCAGATCCATCAGTGTCTGGTGACACCACCCGTTGCTTTTCGAGTGACAGTGGGCTCAAACAAAGAAGACTTGTCCACTGTGAAAAGCCAGACTGGAATTTGCTGAAATGCATACTGACAGGCCACAAGGGACAAATGAGACACAACTGGAGCTTTTCTGGCAAGTCACATCAGCTCTGTGTCCACAGACCAATAAATGAAGCCCTCAAAAGAAATGGCACCAGACCAAGGCTTGTGAGGTCTTGGGGCTGCTTTGCTGTGCCTGGCATGGGGTGCCTAGAGTGCAATGAAACTTCAAGACTAGCAGAACATTCTGGAGCAAATGTCCCACCCAGTGTCACAAAGCTCTGTCTCAGTTAGTCTGACCATGGACCCTACAACAGGATAAGGAGCCAAAACACACAGCTTAAAGGCACCCAAGAATGGTGAAGAGCAAAAACACTGGACCGTTCCCTTCTCTGGGCCCATTTTTGAATCACATTGAACATCTATGAAGAGGACTGAAACATGGAGTCTGGGCTGAAGACCCCTTCAAAACCCATTTTGCTCAGGGCGACCTGTGGGCCGAGGGCAGGAGTCTTATAGAGAGCTCCAAGAATCGCTTCTTTACAACAAAAGTTGTGCAAGAAAATATTACTTTAAAGGATCATCTGTACCATTTTCAGTTGTTCTTATTTGAAAGATTTTGCTGAATCCAAACTCTAAAGCAAAGTCTGATTTGTGTTAATTATCTGAATAAGCAATGGCGGCTGCCAATGACTATGATCAGTCTCAACTGTGGATGGTTTCTTTTGTTGTGGAGGGAACTAAGAGGTTTGATTTAGGAACATTTAATGTTTGTTAGAATGCCCAGTAAGGTCTGCGTGGTCATTTGGTCCTGAGCCCCAGAAGCCTAACTGGAATTCTTTTGTTTTCTGCCCTCCCAGTCATCTGACCTTTCCTTGTCTCGATCTTAGTTATTCTTTAACTAGCCTGGCTCCCTGCCCATACTGTAAAAACGCCCGGACTTCTAGAAACTATTGAAATTGTCAGGAATAGAAATTGAGTCGATGGTGTAAACTTTGCGGACATGCTCCGCACTCCCCACCCCTTTTGTCTATCGGCTAAGTGAGTTTGTCTTTCCTCGGCGGTTACACTTTGGCGATGGTATTGCTTTCTTTCAGCTCCATGCTGTAGCCTCGTACTTCTTTCTTCTTCCCACTTGTTAACTTGGGGCGGCCTTGCCGGCTCTTTGAGCTTCATGCTGCAGCCTCTCACTTCCGGACCGGACAGATAGACGCACACACTTCTACACTTAGGCATTTATACATAAGACTAGTGGGGCAAGCCCCCCTGTCGCCTTAGGCACCCAACACCCAGTTGTGACCAGAATATTAGTAAAATCTGGAACTGTACAAAAGAAAAATGATTTATTGAGTCAAAATCACAAATTCTATAAATATGTTAAAGAAATATTAACTATTATTTAATGGAGTAAAAATCATGAAATGAGAATATTTGCTTTCTTACCGATTGAGTATTCCGTAAACTGAGGTCCACTATGCTTGATGAGTATTTATAAGAGACGAAATAAACGATCCATTCGTTTTAAATGACATTCTTTATAGATAAAAAAAAAAGACTCATTTATAGTTGTGCTTGAAAGTTTGTGAACCCTTTAGAATTTTCTAGATTTCTGCATAAATATGACCTAAAACATCATCAGATTTTCACTCAAGTCCTAAAAGTAGATAAAGAGAAACCAGTTAAACAAATGAGACATAAATAATATTATACTTGGTCATTTATTTATTGAGGAAAATGATCGAATATTAGATATTTGTGAGTGGCAGACGTATGTGAACCTCACGGATGATCAGTTAGTTTGAAGGTCAGGTGTCCGGTGTTTTCAATCATTGGGATGCCAGTCAGGTGTGAGTGGGCACCCTGTGTTATTTAAAGAACAGGATCTATCAAAGTCTGCTCTTCACAACACATGTTTGTGGACGTGTATCATGGCACCAACAAAGGAGATTTCTGAGGACCTCACAAAAGAGTTGTTGATGCTCATCAGGCTGGAAAAGGTTACCAAACCATCTCTGAAGAGTTTGACTCCACCAATCCACAGTCAGACAGATTGGGTACAAATGGCGAATTCAAGACCATTGTTACCCTCCCAGATATTCGACCAACAACTAAACGGCCAAGAGCGATAGGG
>NW_024378331.1:0-30210 GCF_016835505.1 Polypterus senegalus
GAAATTTTTTTGGGAAAAAGTTTTTGGGGGGGAATGATAAAGGAAATGGGCACCTGAACAATATAAAGTAAGTCAAAAAATACCTACAAAAAACTATAATGTTTGCTAGCAAGGGCCGGGATTAAAAAAAAAAGGCTGTAGTTATCAGCGGGGGCGTGAACCCGTGGCAAGCAAGGAAGGGGAATGAAGAGACCAGGGGGGTTTAATAGGCAGGCGCCAACAACATGGGGGGGGTTTGGGGAAGGGGGACCCAATGCCCCCACGGTGACTGAGCCTCGGGCTTGGGCCTATATTGTTTGTAAGAGGATTCAGTTAGCGGGGGGACCCCGCTCCAAATTTTGAAGATGGGCCCAAAGTAAAAAGACTGTTGAAAGTTAAATTTGGGGGGCCATGGCACCCTACCACAAATAAGTCCCAAAATTTTCACCCTTCTACCTCCCGGGAATTTGGAGAATTATATTTGGAAACCATATGGCGCTGACAATGGGTCATACCACCAAATAATACGTACATTAGTTTATTGGGGGAAACCACCTATCAAATTCTAAGAGGGGCCATAAATAAGAAAGTTCAACATGGGGAGGTTGTTGACCGTTATATTTCCCCGGGTAGAATTTGAAATGAAACCGCTTAACTTTTGTAAAAAAGCTTGGGAATAAGCCTGAAATTTCACCTTTTTACCAAAGGGAAAGTTAAAATTAGTGATGGGGTGAGTGAGGGTGAGGGGGCTTTGCCTTTATTATTGATCTGCCTTGATTTGGTTTGAAATTCATTTTTAAGTATTTGTTGGTAATATTAACCCTTTAATCATTCTTAAATGTTTTTGCATCTTATTATCCCTTTTTCTTATTTTCTTTGATCTACAACATTTAAAGGGCTACAGATTCTTGTTTCATTTTCCCAACAATCCGATTTTTATCTTGCAATATCCTTTTCCTCTTTTGAAAACCATTTTATTCAATGATTTTACACTAATTTTCAATAACATCTTTTTCCTTGTCTTTCATTGGTCCTTTATCCTTTTTTCCTTTTATTTATGGATTGTCATTTTAAAATACTAAAATTTAATTTAAAAACAAAAAAACACCGCGAAAAACAGGAAATGATTAGTGTAATTGTGTTTAAAAAAAGTCTTTTATATGGACGTATGTGTCCTTTTAATACATGAGATAGCCCCCTTTAATTTTATTACACAAATGTAACAGTTGAAACAAAAAAGGGCCCAGTGAAAATCTATGTGAATTAGTGTTGTGCTTATTTAGTATAGCGCAAAGTGAGGGGGAAATGAGAACCTGGGAAAGACCATGGCACCATTATCCAAAAAAAATTTTTTTATTAACATTTTTTCAAAAAAGTACTCAAAGTCTTTACATAATGAAGAATAGAAAATAAAAAACACAGTAAGAAAAATAAGTCAACATTAATTAACATAGAATAAAGTAAAGGGCCGACCGGGAGGACAGAAAAAAAGAAAAAAAAATCCCGACTTTGGAGAAAAAAAAAAAATCTGCAGGGGTTCGACCTGGACTGTCCCGTCCCCCCTGGGGATTTTCCCAAAAAAATGAAAATTCCCCTTTGTTTTAAGGTTCTCAGGAAGGGCTTCATGATGATTGGTGTAGACTTCTGGCTTTTAGTCCATCAATGTAGGGAAAACGTGCTTTCAGTAGGTGGTGGTGGGAAAACTCAAACCCGCGCAGGTGTGGTTATAAAACAGCTTTATTTTCAAGTCACGGTGAGAAGAGTTTAGAAAAACTGAAATCAAATATACATGACGGTCGGGCTCTTCTGAACCCCCTGTTGGGTGGAGTCCGTTTTTCCCCTAGAATGGGGTTTTAAAATCATTATAAAAAGTAACAGTCAACCTTTTTTATCCCCAACCCTTTAGCCCCCTTCAATGTCCCTTATGCAACTTTATTTCTTGGCCCTTTTGTTAGGGGTTAGATGTGCGGGAAAACGGATAAAGGGAGACTCATGTGTGGAATGCTCGACCTTAGTCCTTTGCACAAACTTTTCTGGCTAAAACAAAGCATGCTGTTTCTTGGTTTCATAAACCTTTTGACATGAATTTGTACAAGGGGAAAGAAGAAATTCGTCTTCCCTTTCCCCCCCTTTTTAAAAAAAAAAATATTTGATCAGGGAGGTTGGTAGGAAAGGGGAAAAGGGGTGGAGGGGTGGGGGGTGGGGGGGTGGCTTGCTGATCTAAACATTTTTTTTTGTGTAAAGTAACCCTTTGCCATAGGGCGTAAAATATTTGGGAACAATGTATCTTATAAAAGGAACAATAAAAAGCTACAAGCAGGAGAACAATTAAAGCAACTGAAAGAGAATAAAAACTGATTTAACCATTAGGCCCCAAAAAAGGGGACAAAAAACCATTTGTCCCAAGGATTAGAAATGTCGTTAGTATAGTTCAGTCAAATCAGCTAAACAGGGGTGATTGATCCATCTGGGCTTTTTTGGGAAAAGGTACAGCATGCATCCCCAAACATAAAAAACGCCTCCTTTCTCAAAGAGCATTCAAACCAATCGATTTTGCCAGGTCATGGGGGGATGTTTTTTCGTTGTATGGATACCTTCAACAGCTTTTTAGTAAAATTTAAGACTCTTTGTTGATTGTAATAGAATAATTAACCCAATCTACATTTTTGTTTATAGTAACCTGAGGAAAAATAGACCCCAAATTGGCACAACTTGATCCCTTGCCTTGAACATCGGGGACTCCCCAGGGACCAATGGAATCAAAATATACCCCAGGGCCATTGGGAAAAACTGGAAAGGGCCCCAAGAAGTTGCGCGGGGCCAAACGTGACAAAGGGGGAATTTAAAAGGGGAAAAATAAAAGGATAAAAAATTGTTTTAAAAGCAGAAGTGCCGCCCAGTCATGGGAAGGATGTCGAATTTAGACCTATGGCACACCAAATATCAGTATTTGAGAAATCAAAAAAATTGATAATTTGGAAGCAAAAAAGGAAGTTGGGAAAATTTTTAAACAAAAAGAGGAGGGATTTTACCAACATTTGTGCCATGAGGGGAATTAGGTTTCTAAAAACGGGTATAAATACCTTCATCAGGCGGGAATATTGAGGATCGGGGAAAGAGTGGGGAAAAAAAGGGAAAGTGTAATGCAATTAGAGTCTTGGAATGGGGGAGAAAAAAGGGGAAAAGTGGAAGGAGGCCAGTAGGATCAGATATGTTGAAAGGGGAAAAAGGGACAGTGGCCAAATGTGGCAGCTGAAAAGGCATGAACAGATTGATTCATTGTCCTTGAATAAATACCCATTCGAACTTTCGCCCATACCCAGTTTCAATAAAAAGTGAAAGAAAGGGGGAAAATATTCATGACCTTGACGGGGGGGTTTGGACCAGGGTAGGGAGGGGGGTGTGTGGGGAAATGGGAGGTTTTTAAAACAGGTTCTCAGCCAATTTTGAAATCTCCCTGGGATCTTTCCCCAGATACACCCCTAAAATACAGGTTCCTGTCTGTAAAGAAGGGTTCTTCAGGTAATGATCAAAATTAAATTTTTGGACATTCATGGGGGATGTCTTTTATAATGAAAACGATATTTCAAAATACTTCGGGGCCCTTTATAGGGTTAAAAACCCCCGTCATCGTTCAGAAACCCAAAAACCCAGTCCCATGTCACAGTTATTTCCCGAATCCAGAGGTTAAAACAGTTACACAAAAATTTTTGTCAGACCAGTTCCACTGGATTTGCGATCGCCCCAAAGTCAATAATAGAACAGAAATCCACCAACTGATGCGTGATTCTGAAAGGAAAAGTCAAGGTGACGGCAGTGACAAGGGGATGGAAAACATAGTGGCCCACAATCAAGGGTGCCATTTTTTGCAATGTGGAGGGAACCCAAGCAGGCAGTTCCTCAACTTTAACAGCGTGGGGTGTTGACAGCAGAATTTGGGGCGGTCCTCCCCACGGGGGTGATGCCAATGTTTCCCTTATCTCGAGAACCCAGGTTTCAATGGAAGGGGTTTTTAAGGGGAGGACTAGTTCCCCGGCCTGATTCACCGTGGGATTTCCCTTTAGGCTGGGAGACCTGGACTGGAAAAAGATCATTGTCCACGTATGATGTAAAACCTTGGCCATCCGACTGGCTGGGCCCCCGTAGAATTTGAATGGCACCCCCTTCGATGTGTTCCCCCAATCCCATCAAGGCCAGAAACATCAGGCCAAGTTAAAGTTTGCTCACAGATTTTAAATTTGGGAAAGGTACCATTGCATCGCCCACAATACCTCCACTCTGGGGTGGTATTTGCAATAATGATGCACTTTTATCTGGAGCCAGGTGGTTCAAATGTTCCCATTTTTTTAAACTGGGGTATCCCCATCTTGAAATGATTTCCTTTATAAAAGTTTTTACGGGTTTTTGGCATCTGCTTTGAAGGGGAAAGCTTCCACCCCCGAGAACACATCAACAGTTACTAAACGTTCGGACCCCTTTGATGGTGTTAATTAAGAAGCCCATTTGAAGGTGTTCAAAGGGACCCTTTTTGGGGGGGGACTTCCCTTCCCCTTTTTCCTACAAAAAATTTTGACATAATACGACCTGAAACTGCTCTGTATGTGAAACCTACATTTCCCCAAATTTTTTTCAACATCTTGAACCATGGCATCTTTTCCAGCATGGTCAAGCCATGGGCTTTTTTTCCATACCGGGAAAAAGCTTTTGGGGGGGAAATTTTTCGTTGCTTAGGGGCCCAGACCCCATCAGAGGGGGACCCTTCTTTGGCCCATTTTCTCTTCTGTGTCTGTGGCTGCATTCTGAAAGAAATAATTTGATTATCTTTCTCTGTTTGAATAAAAGATTGGTGTTTTTTTCCAACCGTTTAGCAAAATGATCAGCTAATTCTTTTTCCTTTGCTGCAGAATCCTTTTTCCCCTTGTAAAATTTGACATTAACGTCGCAAAATTTTTTATATTTCTTTATGGCCTCTAAGTTTTTCCCTTTTTATTTTTTGATGTAAGGGCTTGCCAGTACTGGTCTTAACCCCCTGAGTTTCCTTCTTTATGATCATGGGACCCCAAAGCATATCTAGAATCAGTATAGATAGTTACAATTTTTCCCTCTAACAACGCAAGTTTTCGGGTGGAGCTATAAACTCCCTGCCGGCCCCCAAAAACTTGAAGAAATTCGGTTTGCTTCCAGCTGGGGGGGTTCACCACTGAATAGCTGGTTGAAGGTGTTCCATTTTCAATCATAAAAACACCCATCCAAAAAATTCTCTCCTGATCCAAAGAGTTTTTCCTGTGGTCTGGTCGGTTTATAACCTTGTTATTTTATCATGACGTTGTGGGGTTCCCCTTGATTTTCAGTTAAAAGTGGCTGGATTTAACCACTAGGGGCTCATGAGCACATTCTGTACTGGCCTGCCTCTGTTGTTGCTACAGCTCTGAACAGGTTATGTCCCACACCCCGGATATTTTCTAAAAATGGGCCCTTTTGTTTTTCTCCATGGAATTTTTAAAGAACGCATTCTATCCCCCCTTTCCCACAAACAGAGTGAATGGAAGAGGTATAACAGCCCCCAAGCATAAAACAGTGGGGCATTTTTTTTTTTTTTTAAGTCACATAGGCCTTCTCAGCTTGATTTGCACCCCCCGACCAAAAAAGGGGGAGATCGGGGGTGCCCGCAAAGTCTGAAAAAGCTGGCTTTTTCTTTTAAAGTTTAAAATTTGCTGGCGTATCCTAGAATGCCTAATGCAAACCTGTTGCTTTGCGGTCTTGGTCTGGGAAGATTTTGAATGGTGTTTATTGCCGCAAAGAGAGTTTGCAAAAAAAATGTTATGACCTAAAAAAAGTTGTTTGAACTAACTGCAATTTTGCTTTGCTTTGTGGCCTTTTTCTGGTAAATAATAACAATTGCTGGGTATCCGGACAATCTGTTCTGGTCTACACAACTTTCCCACATACTTAAAATACACTGTCTTTTCCCGCCAGAAGTTTTTTAAATTTTTTGAGAAAGAGCTTGTCCAAATACAAAAGGGGCCAGTATATCCCTGACAAAACGGTCCATGCCCACGGGGGTTTTTTGGAAAGAAAGGAAACCAGAATTGAGATGGGGGTGAAAAAAGGGAATACAACAATAAGCATTAGCAAAGTAAAAACAGAGAAATAACAGGCGACAAGGGTATGTAGAAAGAATAAGGGGAAGGATTGGAACAATAGGTCCCGAAAAAAAAACTGGAATTAATTTGTAAGATCTTGAACAAATCCATGAATGTCACCTTTTTAAACAGGAAAAAACGGGAGTTGACGAAGTATTTACGAAACGCCCACGTTTCCGAATCAAAAATGCGGCGGAGATCCCGCCCGCGGGAGACAAAAGGATACTGGGTGATGCGGGGGGAAAGGGGATTTTGGGTAAATCACCAGTTCACAGTGTCTATCCTTCCAAAATTTCCCATTTTCCCTGGGACCACAGTGCACAAAATGAGGAAAACCAAAAGGGAGGTGGTTTGCAAAAGAAAAAAAGGGGGAAGGCGGCCAAAACCGATGTAAACTCATTTTGAAGCCAAAATTTGTTATCAAATGATCTGAGGTATCAAAATACCCAAAGCAACATGTACCAGTCTGTCCTATTGAGACTTTTCCCCCCCCATTCCCCAATTTCAACTCAGTGGGTGCTATAATTGGCTAAAGAAAACATGGGGGAAAAATCTCCCAAAAAAAAAAAATGCGTGAATATTTAAGTGCACTGACAGCAGCAGCTGTGTTTGCATGAGAAAAATGCAAGGATATGAAGGGTCTCTGGGGTGTACCTGAAAAAGAAAAAAATTTTAACCCAAAGGGGGCCCCCTTCAGAAGGGAAGTATGGGCAGTGCAGTGGAGGTGTTGGGGACTTGCAAGGGGGAAAAAAAACATGAAGGAAAAAAGGGGTAGGGCTTTGGAAATGGGGTGTGAGGAGATGTTTAGGGTCCCAAACTGCAGAGGAGGGCTTAGGGGGGGAGGTTTGGCATAGGAATTTAGAATGAATCTAAAAACCCTGTTGGTTAAAAAATAAAAGGAGGCTTTACATCCTTTCCCAAACAGATTAACAGGGCAGAGCTGATATAAGAAAAAAACCGGGGCATCAAAGTGGAACCACTGGAATGGGGGCTGAATTCAAGGGTTTGGGGAAAAAAAAATGTGGTTGTCCAGAAGCACTAAAAACGTCCCAGGCGATAGAAAAAACAGTTTCAGTGCCATTCACCCAAAATCAATAAAGGATCTGTGTCCCTGGCCGTGAGCAAAGGCAACTGAAAAGAGTGGCTGGGGTCCCCTTTAAAGGAATACCTCAGGTTCAGAAGGAAAGGGGGGGGGAAGCTGATGTGGGCAAATTTGGGGAAATGTCCCATGTAAAAGGGGAAAAGTACAGAGGTGCGATTGGGGAGGGGGTGAGCAGAAAGAATTGGATTAGGAAGTAAAAAACCCGCCTCTCCCCTTCACCCCCGTTCGGGAAAAAAACCGCCTTCCCCTTTACCCCCGCCTGAGGGAGCTCCACCTAAAAAAATTCATTTTGCATTACCTTGGTCAGTATCTGACTCTTTTTTTTAGTCTGTCATTCGCATCTTTGTTTTTCTTTTTTTTTTTATTTTTTCTTATCAAAAGTGGACTTTCCCGTCCAAAACAGGACATTACTATATTTTGGAAACCTTCGAGTCCTGACGAAAAGGAGGAACCGCGCCTTGTTAAACCCCCTGGGCTGTCTAAGCCAGAAAAGGTTTTTCATCAAGTCCCAATGCGGGGGCCCATTTATCTCCCCTCATCTTTTTTTGTTTTGGGAGCTGAAAAAAGGGATGGGGGGCCCTTTTTTTATTTGCAGCTATTCAGTTTTCAGGGTTTTGGGCGAAAAAAACCCCCTTATTTTTTCCACGGGTTATTCCCCACTTTCCATTTGCTGCCCTGATTGACGGGGAGCCCAAAATATGCCCCTCTTTCCCAAACCCCTTTTGGGGCCCTCGGCCCACCGGTTTTTTACTATTATCCGCTGCATCGCCAAATTCAACCCCCCGATTACCTTCGTAGGCAATTGGGCACTAATCTTTCAGCCTTGAATATCTCGTTAATTATCATTAAGATGGGGGGATTTCTGGGTTTGTGGGATCGTGTCGGGGTCGGAACCCAAAAAGGGATGAAAATGTGGGGTAAAATTTTGGGGACTTAAAGGGGTAAAGGTTTTTTAGGGACTTATCTCTAGGGTCTTGTTCTATACTTTTGGGAAAAAGGGTTTTTTTGGTTAAAAAGGCCCCCCCTGCCGCTAAAAATGGCCCCAGTCTCATCATCAGGATCTGTAAGTTGAAGGGGGCGATTGATATTGTTCCAAACATGTAACTGGGGCATTGGTAACCACAGGGCCTTTGGGGAATGAGTGAAAGTGGGTGGAAGGGGGGTGGGAAAATGTTGGGGGGAAAAGGGATGGGGTATGGTTCTTTTTTTTTCACTCCCCCTTCCTCCTTCCTTCAGACTGGGTCCCTTTTCAGCCTACACTTTCTGTAAAGCTATAACAGCTCTTTTTTCCTTTCCCTTAAGTTCAAAAATAAAAAATTTCCGTTTTTTTCCCCCAGCTGTCTTTAATAACCAATACCCATCTGTTTAAAAATCCATCCCATAAGGACCTCCCTTACAACAACCCCGTGTTTTCTGAATATTTTTCTAAATTTTTTGTATTCCCCTTTTCTCCCGTTCCTTACCCACTTCCCTGTTTATTCCACTTCCCATTTTTTTAATCCTGTTTTTTTCAATGAGCTTTCTAGGGACCTGCCTTTCGATCCACAAACGCACTTTGGGGCCTGGGGCCCCCAAAAAAATCCTTCTAACATTGGTTTTAGGACTCTTGGGGGGCTGTTTGACTGGCTTGTTGATTTTTTTTCCCCTAGTGGGGCAGGATCTCAGCGAAAGTGACTCAGCCCCCCGAAAACCCGTTTCCCCCGCCCCCCTCCTATTCCCCGGGTTACAGCTTCAGGTGCCGGTCCCTTTATTCCATCCCGCAGAATCCTACATCAAACGCCCTGTGAGTCCGGGGATGGAGGTTTTTCCCCTCCCTTCATCAGGCGGTTTGTTGCCAGTCTGCCGGGGATAGTCTCCGCCCCCTTAGCAACCCCTTTAAAAAAAGGTATGACCCCGACCAGATGAAAAACTTTACCTCCCGTTTTTAGACAACATTCTTAAAAACGCCCTTTTACCCCGTTCCAAATTTTAAAAGGAGGTGCCACTCCCCCTTTTTTAATCCTTTCCACAGGGTTGACGCAACAATCACACTGTCCGTTTTCCGTGGGGCCCAAAGCACTTTCCCGTGAGTCCGAACCTCCCAGGTTTTCCATATTTTCTTCTTATTCTTTATTTTGATATGCTTTTTTTTCCTTTTTTCCCTTTTATATTCCTATTACTTTCCCGCACACCAGTCAAACCAGGAATCCCCGATCTACTCACGGACTCCATCCACCTGCAGGAAAAGCCGCCGTTGGGGCCCCATTGGCTAGGAGGTCAGGGGCCCCCAAAGGGCCCCAAAGGAGGCTAATCCACATTTCGGTGGGCCCCAACCCGGCCGGGAAAGGGGCCCAAAATCATTGGGGATCCTGCAGGGGTCCCTGCCCCGTTTTGGGAAAACTGTGGGCGAAAAATCAAACCCGGCAATGTGGTTATAAAGCAGCTTTATTTTCGATCACGGTGGGAAAAGTTTTAGAAAAGCTGACAATCAAATATACGCAAGGTCAGGGTCTTCGCCACGCTGTTGGGGGGGTCCCCTTTATATCCCAAATGCTTGATTTAATCATTTTAAAAAGTAACAGTCAACTTATTTACAACCTTAGCCCCCCAATTTCCCTTTGTTTGATTTCCCTTTTTTTTCGTTTAGATTTGCTGGGAAAACGTTAAAAGGGGAACCTTTTGGGAAAGTCAATTGACCTTTCAAAACATTTTCTTTTGTAAAACAAAGATGCTGTTACTTGGTTTTAAAGCACTTTCAGACGTTGTACAAGGGGAAAGAAGAGAACATTGTTTCCCCAGTGGTGGCCCGGCGCCACCACAAAAAACCGGAAAAACAGAAGAAGTGAGGTTAGTATGGACTTAATTAAATAAGGTTAAATTAAAGTGAAGTTATAGAAGGACATGTTAAAGTAAGTTTTTCAGCGTTTTTAAAGTGTTCCCTTTTTAGCCTGGCAAATTCCCATTGGCAGGCTATTCCAACTTTAGGTCAAACAAAAGATGCCTCACCACTTCTTTTTTAAATTTTGCTTTAATTCTAAGGAGACACTCATTTGAGGATCTAAGATTACGATTTGGAAAATAGGTGTCAGACATTCCGATATATAAGATGGGGAGATTATTTAAAGCTTTATAAACCATAAGCAGGATTTTAAAGTCAATTCTGAAAGATACAGGTAACCAGTGTAGTGACATCAAAACTGGAGAAATGTTCGGATTTTCTTTTCGTAGTTAGGATTCTAGCAGCTGCATTCTGTACTTGTTGCAAGTGATTTATGTCTTTTTTGGGTAGTCCTGAGAGGTGTGTGTTACAGTAATCTAGTAGACTGAAAACAAAAGCATGAATTAATATCTCAGCATCTTTCAATGATATAAGAGGTCTAACTTTTCCTATGTTTTTTAAGTGAAAAAATGCTGTCCTAGTGGTCTGATGAATATGCGATTTAAAATTCAGGTTACAGTCAACAGTTACCCCTAAGTTTTGTTACTTCCGTCTTGACTTTTAATCCTAATGCATCAAGTTTATTTCTGATAATCTCATTGAATCCATTATTGCCAATCACTAAAATTTCAGTTTTCTCTTTATTTAGCTTGAGAAAATTACTATTCATCCATTCAGAAATACAAGTAAGACACTGTGTAAGTGAATCGAGAGAGTCAATGTCCTCAGGTGATATTGATAAGTACAGCTGTGTGTCATCAGCATAGCTGTGGTAACTCATGTTGTGCCCTGAGATAATCTGACCTAATGGAAGCTTGTAGATTGAGAAGAGCAGCGGAACAGGATAGAGCCTTGTGGAACACAATATAGGATATCATGTGTAGGAAAGAGTTTTCTACCTGCCAGGTAGGATTCAAACCAATTAGGACCCTGCCAGAGAGACCCACCCATTGACTAAGTTGATTTCTAAGAATATTGTAATCAATGGCGTCGAAATGCAGCACTCAGATCAAAGAGGATGAGAACAGAATAATGGCCTCTGTCTGCATTCATCCTAAGTCATTTACTACTTTAATGAGTGCAGTTTCTGTGCTGTGATTTGTTCTAAAACCTGACTGAAATTTATCAAGAATAGCATGTTTTTTGAGGTGGTCATTTAACTGCATAATGACTGCCTTCTCTAGAATTTTACTTAAGAAAGGCACTCTAAACTCTAAAGTACTTCAGTTGTTCCTTCGTCATTGACTTCCATGCATTTCATCATGTTCAGTGAAGTTCCCAAAGAGTTCTATGATTTCACTGAGCTCGAGGCAAAAGTAAACTCAGTGGAGTTAAGCCAATCACTTTTGTAATTACTGAAACTACTGACTGTAAATTGGAATATAAATTTCACTTAAAATATTTATATTTGTCAGATTAAGAATGCAATTGTGAAAATGTAACTTTTAGGTTAACTATTTCTATATGATATTTGGACATTTAGTAACAATAATCTATACTAATAAAAGGCAAAGCCCTCACTGACTGACT
Source organism: Polypterus senegalus (assembly GCF_016835505.1). NCBI lineage: Eukaryota > Metazoa > Chordata > Cladistia > Polypteriformes > Polypteridae > Polypterus > Polypterus senegalus. Next base: position 11,672 of record NW_024378331.1, read on the forward strand.
GACTCACTCATTCACTCACTCACTTATCACTAATTCTCCAACTTTCCGTGTAGGTAGAAGGCTGAAATTTGGTAGGCTCATTCCTTACAGCTTACTTACAAAAGTTGGGCACATTTCATTTCGAAATTCTACGTGTAATGGTCATAACTGGAACCTATTTTTATCCATATACTGTAATGGACTGCAGCTCGATGGCCGTGGGAGGCGGAGTTGCGTTTCACATCATCACGCTTCCCACGTAATCACGTGAACTGACTATGAACACAGTACATAGAAAACAAGGAAGAGCTCCAAAGAGCACTGAAGAAAAAGCACATATAAGCATATTCATAAGATGCAGCTACTGCGAAACAAAGCACGTGTAAACAGTAAGTTTAAATTAAGTTTATAGACCGGTCCGCTGCCGTTTGTCATGCCTTACTAATACTTTATTCGCGAGATACAAGTTTAATGAGAAGACACGAGGTATAAACGGACTTTGGATCACTTTGTAACGGAGTTAAAATTGCTGTAGCGAAACTTTTAAGTGCCAGGTCTTAGCTAACATTAAATAAAGCCGTGGACATCGCAACATCACACAAGAGAGCAGATCATGTGAACTGACTGAACACAGTCAGTGATCACTTCCATGCATCAAACCTTTCAAAAACGCACGTACACAATTGACAAGGTAGGAAAAGAATATGCTCGAGCTGAGCTCCACAGCTAACGCAGTCTTGGAAGCAACTTCACGCTACCACCAAATACTCACAGAAAATCCACAAGTTAATACACACGCTGTCTCTAGAGTTTCTCCACACTCAATGTATTCCTCGCATCCCCGTTATACCCTCTGATCTCCCGTTTCAATTCAAATGCCTCCAATTTCCAGTAAGGCTCTGCGTTAAAGACAAGTAATAAGTCTCAGGGCAGACCCTACAAAAGGATGCCATTGATTTCAGGCAAGATTGCTTTTCTCATGGACAACTATACATTGCATTCTCAAGAGTGAGCTACCTTCGTCATATTACAACCGGAGTGCTGAACTGACAACGTGCTATACAAAGAGAACTATAACAATCATAATAAATGAACAATAAAACAGCGGAGAACCCGTGGATTAAATAAAAAGGCAGATTCCTTGGCGAAGCAAGGAAAAAGGATGGCCTTATATGTCGTTCGTTTATAAAACAGCGGAGAAGCTGTGTAAAGGCTGCTACAAAAAACCAGCGGCGCGCTTATATGAGCAGGTAGTCAGCTAGAGAAGGGAATCAATAAATATCTATAATCATAATAAACGAACAAAAAATAGCGTAGAAACCTGGATTAAATAAAGGAAATGGGTACCTGAACAGTAGGTAGAGTCTCAAATAGCTACACAATAACTATAACAATTGTTATAAACGAACAATAAAACAGTACAGAACCGCGAAGCAAGGAGAAAGGACAGCATTATAAGTCTCAGGGACAGACCCTACAAAAGGTTGCCATTGATTTGAGGCAACATTGCTTTTCTCATGGACAACTATACGTTGCATTCTCAAGAGTAAGCTCGCACAGCTTTGTCATAGTACAACCGGAGTGCTGAACTGATAACGTGGTATACAAAGAGATCCTTAACAGATAGTTATTGGTATATTTTCCCTCAGTTTATAAAGGTTTTCTTTTCTTCTTAATAAAAATTTAAAAGCAGTACTTGATGCTGCAAAGCGGCGTTTTTATATACAGTATATATATGTAGATATATATATATGTATGTATTATGTGTTATATATATATATATATATATATATATATATATATATATATATATATATATATATGTAGATGTTGTGATGTGGATTTTGCATAATTTGATAAATGTTTTGTGTCTTTATTTGTAATTTAGGCAAACCAAGTGGTGTGAGGTATTCGTGCTTGCAACCCCCCCACCCTTTTTATTTTTATGACTTTTCTTTGTAATTTTACGACAGGATTTGGGGATGTGTCTTAAACCAGTTTGATGAGTATTTCTTTTCTCCCATCCCCACACAAAGCCAGGTTAGCGTAATTATATGAGATTTGGGGGCAGGAGATAAGATGTTCTATTTCACCCATTGGTCTGAGGTATAGCTGTTTGGAATTGGCTTGTCTCAGCGCCTTCAAATACCATGATGTCCTATTCGCTGTAGGGAGTTGGACAGAAAACCTATAAATGTAATTGCTCAACCACATTCTCTCTCTCTGACCCACATATGATGAAGAAGCATCTCTCTCTCTAACCAACATATGATGGAAGAAGCATCTCTCTTGCTAACCTGTGATGATGAAGACAACACAATGAAAGCACAGCTCAGCAGCCATTTTGAACAGACATGTGGCTGAAAGCTGAGCACCAACGATGCCTTAACTAGAGACATTTTAAGTAACTGCAAGTCTGTGTGCCACCTGAATTACACATCACCATTTTATCAGGTTGTATGGTTGCCAATATTCAAATGTACTTTGCATTTTGTTATTATTTATGAATATTATCAGTAATACATTATTTTATGTGTAACTTAACTCCTGCTTGTCTTTTTACTACATCTAATTGCCTGAGGTTATAGATATAGAAGGGAAGGTGGGGATTAGTTATATACAGTGGTAAGTCTGTGAGATTAGGTATTCTAAGGCTACATATTAATAATACAATAGGGGACAGTAGAGCAATAAATATATCACTCTACCAAGATAAAACAGTAGATATGTATATATATGTAGATCTGTATATATATGTATATATATGTGTCTGTGTGTATATACATATATGTGTGTATATGTGTATATATATGTATATTTATGTGTGTATGTATGTATGTATATGGTTATGTATGTATATGTGTGTGTGTGTGTATATGTATGAGTATATATATGTTGATGTGTATATATATGTAAATATATGTAGATGTATATATGTATATATATGTAGATTCTAGAAATACCTCAAGGCTAGCGGAGAAGTAGTGTGTTAAAGAAGTAAAGAAAAAGAAAAGGGAAACATTTTGGAAAATAACGCAATACATGATTGTCAAAGTAATTGTTTTAGGTGTATTTCGCGAAAGCGCCACGTAAGTTGTTTTCGTCTAGCTGCATCAGAAAATGTACCACGCACGCCTTACACTGCTCCCTTTTAGTGCTTTTTTTTTTACAGCTTTGATTGTTGCTGTTATAATCGGTTTGAGTCTACATATATATATATATATATATCATACATACATATATATACACATACATATCTTCAAATATATATATACATACATACATATCTACATATACACACATATATACATATATATAGCAAAAATACCCACGCTTCTAGAGCAGTGAAGAAGCAAAGTTAAAGAAGTAATGAAAAGAAAAAGGAAACATTTTAATAATAACGTAATACGATTGACAATGTAATTGTGTTGTCATTGTCATGAGTGTTGCTGGGATATATATATACGATGCATTCTCAAGAGTAAGCTCTCACAGCTTCGTCATAGTACAACCTGGGCCACTTATGATCCCTGGCCACTTTAGTGCATTGTTCCCACCACACGAAAGGAACAGTAGATCACTTACGCTAAAGTATGTTACATGCAAAGGTTGTAGGGTTAAACTGTTAATGTAATTTCAATACACAACAATATCACCAAAACAGTGGACCATTATGTGTTGTTAGTTCATGTGCTGTAAGTTATTGCAAAAAGCATTTATTGCTATTTTAGAAGACCAATCTATGTAATTAGACAACAATGTTAAAAAAGCAAAGGAAACCAAGAATGCAAATGAAAAGATGACTTTCATATTTGACTGCAGAGATTTAAGATTCCAATGCAGCAAGCCAACAAGGTAACAATAATATTCTTCATTGATACTGTAATAAAATTCAAATTTAAAAATAGATGGCACACCAGCACAAAAACTCCACCCATGATTGTTCCTGACTGAAAAAAAAGTAAATAACCTGGAGTAGGAGATACAAAAAGTACCAGGATCTACCTACCAGGATCTATAAAAGGCCTTGAGGTGATGAGAATGCCGCAAAAGAGTTTTTAATAAGCTCTTGATTCCTGAAGAAAGTTCATCTATTGGGAAGGTGCCCTTTGCCAAATTCTCTAGATTTCAGAGTTTAATATTTCAAAAAATAAATGTTACAAAAATATTGTATTTTTTTCAAATAAAGAAATATATTAAATAATAGACAACTCTTGAAAAATCCTGATTACTTTGTTAGAATATTGCTATTGCATGATAAATCAAGGACAACAAACAGGTACTAGTGATGAAGGTTAAAATTAGTTTGTTAAACTAAACTGATTAACATAAACAGAAATGGTTGTAGAAGGATTTTGCTGGGTGAAGTACACCCAAACTAAATGGTGAAGGCTTGCAGATTTGACAATTTAATCTTGAAATTATCCTTTAACCTTCAATTTCTTACATTATGACAAGACTGATCAAAGCAGCAAGACTCAAGCAACATCCTTAATCAGCAAGATATCTCCAAAGCCAAAATTACACAAATGATGGTGTTTTAAGATGTGTTGCCCAAGCTGTTCTGAAGGAGAACAGGAAACAATCAGGGATCATGGAAACTGAGTGCAAGCCAAAAATAACAAGAAAAGCAACAATAATAGTAATCCTCAAACTGATATAGGAAGAGACACAAATGCTGCAATATAAAATTTAATTATCAACACTGCAACATGAGGCTTTGAATGCTTTGCTAATTGTTAATTTAATTCAAATTATAACCATTTTCCAAACGGGCTTACAATAAAACTTGCATTAAAACCGAGAAAACAACATCCTCAGTTGTTCACCATCATCCGGTAGATAACACATTCGCTCCTGGCATCCCTGAAAGGTCTCTATAGCTAGTATATCACTGCAGAGCTCTGACATTGTGCATTAATTGAAAATGATGTTGCTTTCTTAGCATATTTTGGCAAAGACATGGTAAACAAAAATGGTGGGTAAATTTTAAAGATAATCATTATGCTTTGATTTTGTTGAATTGTGTGATTATTTTAGACTAGTCGGTTAATTTTAGGTACCTAAATTCAATTAATATGTTTGTGGGACTGAATGATGCAATTATGATGTATGTTGCACCTTTTACAGTACAGGGGTTGTTTAAATAGGTAATTATGTAAAATACACTTCTACTACCATGTGATGGCATTTTTTCTTATATATTCAATTTTTTGAGAAATGTGAGATACAGAAAGGAAGGCCTCCCAATACAGTCCAGTTACTACAAGAATTCAGAAGTGTTCTTCCTCAAATGCATATTTTTATAAGAGGATCTTGCAGACATAGGCTGCCTAAAAGAAATCAAATTTCCCCAACAAAACTGTCAACCCACTTTTTCATATCTAACCCCCTTTATAGCTTATCTTCCTGGCTTCTCACTTATGTTCAAAGGTTTCTACATACAGATATGACAGTTAGGATTCCACTCAAAGCATCAATGAAATCATGTTAACGTGAGCTGACAAATTTACAGAATTCTTGCCTATTAGAATGCATCTGTCTGATGAAGTAATTTTTATTAAATTTCAGATACAGAATACAGTAGATATTTACCTATAGTTATATTGGATTTGAAATTAATTTTAAACAGTAAAAAAAATCAGAATTGGATCATAGACAGTGTCTTTTAATACAATACATCAACTTATTGTCTTCTTGAAATCAGGAGAAGTCTAGCACTGTTGTCAGTCCTGAACTCAGAAAAAATCTTGCCAGTAGTGGTCTTATTGGAAAAGTTGCTGCCAAAAAGGCATTCCTTCAAATTGGAAACAAAGCTAAGAGATTCACTTACACATAAAAGTCCAAGATTGGTGCTGAAACTGGCAGCAAAATGCTATCAACTGAGTCAAAAGTTCAAAATGTTTGTCTTAAAAAAAGAGATAGTTAGTCCATAGAAAAGCTGGAGGGTACTACGTGGAAAAGTGTCTTTAGCCAACATTGAAGCATTTTAGAGGTTTCTGTAAGTTTTGAGTTGCATTTCTAAAAATGTGTTAGTACTCTTGTAATTGATTAAATACTCAATGCTGAGAAAGGCAAGTGTATTCTCACCCTTTGTTCAATAACATCAATCAGGAGGTTTCTAATTATTGCCAATTTCATTCTGCAGCAGGACAATAAGTCCAAACACACAACGAAGATATACTGTCAGCAAAAAGAAGAACAGGGAATACTGAAACAGATGGTTTGATATCTACAGAACTCTGCTCTCACTCTCACCGAGGTTATCTGAGATTACCTGTAGAGAGAGAAGCCACTGAAAGAGCCAATGTTTGTAGAAGAACTGTGGCAATTACCTGAAGATGCTTTAAAAAACATTAGATTGTCATATAAAACTGCATATCAGTGTACCTAACACTGAACAAAAATATTTTACTTCCTACAATATTTTTGGTAATAATGACAGACATTTTCAAGATGAGTGCAGAATGAGTTGCATTTGGAAACAACTTTTATTGAATTCATCAGTTTAAATTGCTTATGCTGTGTTTCACCCAGGGTTGGAATTAGAGGGTTTCTCTGGTGATTTTTCTGTGCTTTTTGTGTATGTCTAGATTTTTGACATTATGCTGTGTTTTTTACTTCATCATTGGATTCATGTACTGGGACATGATCTATTTCAGACAACTCCTTTTGCCATTCGTGTCCTTTGGATCGTCACTGTTTTCAAAGCATTTTTTGTGAAAATAAAAAGTTTTATTTATAAAGACTCCCTGCTCACTTCGCTCCTCAAAGTGTTCCTTCCATTGCTAAACAACATCTTTGGTCTGGGTCAGCTCTTCTCCACCCTTTCTATGAACAGCCTGGGTGAATCACTGCATTCTCTTTCTGAGTTGCCTGATGGTTTGCCAGAACCTCTATGAGCCCGATCAATAGTTGCTTTCCATGGTTTCTCAAAACTCCTACCACACCTGAGTTTTTGTTTCCCTGACCACCAAGGCCACAGCCCCTTTGGCCTGTCAGTACCTCTCTGCTGCCTCAGTAGTCTCCCATGTAAACCATACACGGAAGGCCTCCTTTTCCAGCCTTATGGCATTCCTCACCTCTGGTGTCCACCATTTGATCATTGGGTTGCCACTGCAAGAGGCACCTTTGGCCTTCAAGCCACAGTTCATTGTGGTCACTTCCACAATAGAGGCTTTGAAAAAGGCAAATTTGGACTCTATGTCCCTAGTTTCTCCCAGGATGCGGGAAAGTTTTTTGCCTTGCACACCTTCTGACCCACTCACCACCAGATGGTGATCACTTGACATCTTCCACCAACTGTCCAAAACATATGGCCGAAAATCCAATGATACAATTATGAAATCGATCATAGATCTTTGGCCTTAGGTGCTTTTGTACCAGGTACTTCTATGTTCGAGCATGGTGTTCATTATGGACAAACCATGCCTAGCACAAAAGTTCAATAACAAAATACTGCTTGGGTTTAGATCAGGGGTCTGCAACCTTTAAGACATAAAGAGCCACTTGCACCCGTTTTCGAAAAGAAAAAACTTGGAGCCGCAAAACCATTATAAAACAAATCTAACACTGCATATATTGTTTCTTACCTTAATGCTATATACAGGATCATGCAGTTAGCTGTCAATCTGAAGAAAAAAAGGACTTTTTCACTTAACAATGTAAAATATATTTTTGCACATTAAAAGCTAATTAAAATATTTAATTTACCTGGTGAATGGGATTTTTGCTCCTGAACCTCAGTGCACAGTGTCTGCACATCAGGGCTGTAAGACGTCACCTTCATTTTCACACAGGCTTGCAAGCTGTCATCTGTGAGGCGTGATCGATGTTTGTTTTTAATATAGTTCATGTTGGAGAAGACCTGCTCACATACATATGTGGAGCCAAGATCGACAGCACTCCAAATGCATACTTTTCATGTTTATATAAGTGTTGGGGATGGCATTCCATGTTTCGAATACAAGTTTGTCCTGTTTGGGAAGGTTTTCAATATCAGTCCATTTATGATTCTGAGCCAGAATGGCCTTCTGACGGGCAACATCCTCAAGAGTAGCGGTCAAGCATTTGAACTTGGACACCCATAGATCTTTGTCGGCTATATCGGCCAATTCCATCTCAAGATCAGGTTGACTTACACCTGTAAATGCAGTCATATTCAATAGGGATGGATCGATCTCCAGGGGAGTGACAGGGAAGGATAATGTGGTTTTTTCCTCTCTGAACTCACAGAATCGTTTCCCAAATGAACTTTGCATTGCGGTGATTGCAGACTTGAAATATTCCAAATTGATTGTATCATGACTTTGTTTGAACTCTCTCAAAGAGGGAAAGTGAGACAGTGTGCCTCTCTGTAAATCTTTGACAAACACTGTCAACGCGCTCGAATGCCAAAACCTCCTCCAGCATATGCAGGGCTGTGCCTCCTTTCCCCTGAAGGGTTGTATTTAGCGTGTTTAGATGTGCTGTCATGTCTACCATAAAATGTAATTTTTCCAGCCACTCTGGCTGTTCCAGCTCAGCAAAGGTGAGCTCTTTGCTGTCCAGGAAGGTTTTTACTTCTTCCAAACATGTGACAAAGCGTTTTAGCACCTCGCCTCTGGACAGCCACCGGACCTTGTTGTGGAGCAGGAGGTCAGAATATTTGCTTTCAACCTCATCCAATAACAAACGGAACTGGCGGTGGTTTAAACCCTTTGCCATTATCTTATTTACAATCTGAATGACCACATCCATCACTTTTGTGCATTCCGCGAAATGTTTGAGCACACAATGCCTCTTTGTGCAGGATGCAATGAAATGACAGCAGCCTTCTACCCAACGCCTTCTGCAGTAGAGCCACAAAGCCCTTCTGTGCTCCTCTCATGCTCGGTGCCCCATCAGTAGCTACTGAGACCAGGTGGTTAGTGTTTATTTTTTTAGCAGTTAAAAAGTCCAGGACAGCCTTACAGATATCCTCACCCCTTGTTTGGTCTTTTAGTGGTATCAGCTCAATCAGTTCTTCCTGTGGCCCAGAAGAGTTCACATATCGGCAGAACAGCGCTATTTGTTCAATATCACCAATATCTTTGGACTCATCACAGGCAATGGAGTATGCCATAACTGAATTAATGTCTTGAATTTGCTGTTTGCTAATGTTTTCTGCCATTTTTAGGGTTCTGTCTTTGACAGTCTTCGCAGAGAGTGGCATGTTTTTGATTTTCTGCACAATTTCATTTTTGTTTTTGACGTCCATGTATAGATGTTCCGAAATATTAATGAATGCTTCTTTTATATACTCTCCATCGGTGAAGGGCTTCCCGTGCTTGACTATTTCCTGACTATTTTCCACAAAACTAGCATATGTTGTGGTATTTGCAGACTTCACCCACTTCTTCAAATTATTTTTGCTCATATTAACCTTCCTGATAAGTTCTGCAACAGCTTTTCGTCTCTCATCTCCATCTGGATATTTTTCAGCAAAGGCTGTGTGTTTATTCTGGAAATGTCTTGCAACATTGGACTTTTTGTGGTTTGCTAATTTCTCACCACATATTAAGCATACTGGTAAACCAGTCTCGTCAGTAGAGAATGCAAATGATTCTGTCCACGTATCATTAAACACTCTGTTTTCTTCAGAAATTTTTCTCTTCTTGCCTTTATCCATGGTTGGCCTACCAGGGGGTTGAAAACAGCAACGTAAGTAGAAATCACAGGGCCCCATACCAAAATTTGCTATGCCCACTTCCCCTTCCTTTACCTGCAACCTGTGTGAAAATTGTTCGGCGTTTCTGCCGCAATACCACTGTACTGCTAAAAATCACAGATCACCACCATTACTGGGCCAATAAGCCCCCCATATAATGTGCCAGTAGCGCAGAGGCCCCTATAATATGCCAGTAGCCAATAGGAGCCCCCACAATATGCTAGTAGCCATAGCTCCCCCCTACATTGTGCTAGGAGTCATAGTCCCCCCTATAATGTGCCAGAGTCCAATAGCCCCCCTAAAAACAATAAAAAATACACATTTCTATGTAAAAATAGTCAATACAAGTTATGGGCCAAAAATATATTTATATTTTTTATTTTTTACTTTTTTTTTTATAAAATGCACACAAACTATATATATTTCTTTTACAAACTGTTACAACACAGCTCAGCGTTTTCCATGTGCCACTTGATGGCAGCAATCACTAGCAGGCAGAAAGCACAAGTGCGTGGCACGTAAGCTCTCTCCATTACATGTCCCCAGGCGGTTGAATACTTTACAAGCAACATAGCATCTATTATTTAATCGAGGCGTTTATTTACATTTAAACTTCTACTTTATTCATATTTAAAATGCGAAAAACTTGGCGAAATCACAATAAACAACCACGCACCAACTCTGCAACTTGTTTACAAGTTAGTATGGCAAGTTACATATCAAAATGCTCGGCTGCTCATTGGCTGTAAGTTTTGAGTGTCAGTCACAGTGTCCAATCAAACTGGTAGATTCTACCAGAGTTCAGAGCTATACGTCACTCTCAAAGCTTTCTGTGACACTGGTTGGTTATAAGGTGCCAGTCAACCCCAGACCCGCGAATTGGCCAACTTAGGTGTCTTTCGAAGCTAACACTTCCATGTTTCATGCGGTAGCATGGTTTATCGCCGACAGAAACAAATTACGCCTAATATGAGCAATATAAGTGAAAAAAATTACGTAGGTGGTCTCAAGTTATGAAACGCTTTTTCTGGAGTTTTTGTCCCTTTGAGAATATATCGATGCTTTGGACCTAAATCGTTTTACTGGATTATATTCGCTGGAGCCTTACGCACACAATGGGATCAATACTGCTCGGAAATATTGATGTTTGACTTGCAGGGGGTCTTCAAAGGTAGGCACAGTCAACTCTTAAAAGTATGTACTTATCTGTAAAAAAGGCTTTAGTGTCAGTGCTGTGGTTGTTGTGTGTCAAAATAGTTTATATCATCGGAAAGACGAGACTTTGAAGTTTCATTTGATGGGTAGGGTGTCGAGATGCATGGCAGATGGGCATGCACACATTACTGTAACGTTTTTAAAACGCTGTTATGTCCCGGACTGGCATTATGCGTTAAGAGAAAAGAAAAGAGGGAAAAAAATGTGTGACTTCAGCCTTCAGCCCGGTCCTCCTCTTTATGGCAGGCTCGGCAGCGCAGCGGCAGTCTGGCGGCGCGATGACGCCTGCACCGGTCTGGCGGCCTCTCTGATAGGCTGCCAGCCAGCGCAGCACACACGCCATCCTCCGCGCAGCAGCCTGACAGGTAAGGCGGCACCTCCCATTCTTCAGGAGCGCGCCGCAGCCACTGAAAGACTCCGGCCCGCGTGACACACTACCGGAGCCGCAAAGGTGAAAAAGAGCCGCATGCGGCTCTGGAGCCGCGGGTTGCCGACCCCCGGTTTAGATCAAGGAGGCCATTCCTCCCAATCACAACTCCAGGTGTCTCCATCATTACCCACATGGACAAATCTCCCAGCAGAACTACAGGATCCCCTCCAGTTTCTCCAAGAAGGCTTGTACTCCAAACTAACATTTTATACACAGGTACATATGGCAGTTAGAGTCGTCCCCTTCATAACCTTCAGCCACAGAGAGGCAGCCCTCTCGTTGTGCAGAACAAACTCCGACATAGCATCAATCAGGAAAGGATTTAATAAGAAGCCCATTCCAAACCCATCACCTTACCCCAGGCAATTCCAGAATAAGGGTGAGTCCAGACTCCTTTGAAGGGTTTGGTTCCAGAACCGAGCAAGTGAGTAGACATGAGTCCCAATAATATATATTTAGTTGCTATCTGTCTGCCTCACTCACTCACAACCAACTCTGGCTCCTTCCTCCGCCCATGAAAGGTGACATTCCACATCCCAAGAGTCAGTTAATATGTGTGCCAAAGCCTCTGCTCAATCACCCCCAGGTTACATTGCACCTGGCCCCTATTCCTCCTACAGGTGGTGGGTTCACTGAGGGCAGTCCCAAGTTGCATTTTGGGTTGTGTCTGATCAGGCCCCATGGTAGGTCCAGCCTAGGTTCTCGCCTGAAGTCACTTCTCCGATGCCTGGCTCCAGGTGAAGGCCCTGGTAACCCCTTACCAAGTAGGTTACTTTTTATAAATCTCAGTTTCTTTATTAATACATATTGTTGCTGTTTTATTGTAATTTAAATTATTTTTATACATTACCCATGTCCGTTGCTTGTGTAGATATGAATCAATAAATAATAAAAAAATATAGTAGGTATTGTGCATTTTGTTGAATGTAAAAAAAAAATCTGAAATATTATGCTTGGTAGAATTATGTCTGATAATGGAATTTTTTAGGATGTGGTAGATTTATTATACTTATAAAAGTTTATAGTATACATTGTCACTATTCTCCATTGTATTTGGTCACAATAAAACAGTGTAATGTTTTCAGTGTAGCTACAATAGACTGAGAACCAGCAAATTATAGCTAAAGTAATGTGAGACAAGACACCTCCATCAATCTGTTGCAGAGGATCGTCTAATAAATATTCTAATCTTGTTTTTTATCATTATTATCTCTACTCTTATTATTATTGAACACTATATAAAGAAAATGTATAAGGACAGTAAGAAAGGACAGCAGGGGCCTGCTATGGGAACATGAGTGGTAAGAAGCAAGGGAAACAGATGTGCCAGTGACTTGGATTGTGTAATTGGAAGATGGTTTAAGAACACAGAAAGGAAAACAGCACAGTCTTTCATTAATTCCCACAGTCTTTAGCTTGGTCGTTCATCTGGAAAAAGTCCACATAACTAAGAAAAAGAAGACTTTTTGGCAGAATTGTTGGATCAAGTATTGACTGATTCCCCTCAGTGATTTTGGGAATCCCTTCACAATGCATTCCTTTATGCTGTACCATACAGGGAATGCTTACCTGTATGGCCAAATCCATTCCAGGCAGCAGACAAGGGGCTTCATGTATAAACGGTGCATATGCACAGAAATGTTGCATACGAACATTTCCACATTCAAATCAATGGTATAAAACCTAAATTTGGCGTGAAAGCCACGACATTTCCACGGTACCTCATACCCTGTCTTACGCAAGTTCTGAGCTCGGTTTTGCAAACTGGTGGCACCCAGCTTCAAAGCAGTGCGCTACTGTTCCTGTGTTGTTACTCTTTCTTCTTAGAACCACATTCCTGACGTGGCTTTATAAATACACTGAAACTAACCGTATATTGTCTATTAGTGTAATGCATCTGATTGTAATTAACTTCTAACAATACAACGGTCAGGGAATAGCCATAGTATTCCAAATACCATAACTACTTTAGCGCTTGTTATTGTCACTAGACCTTCTTTTTCTTCTTTCAGCAGCTCATTTAAGGGTTGCCACAGCGGATCATCTTTTCCATATTACTCTCACTGCACTTTATATCACTGTATCTGAGTGTGGAATCACAGCAGCAGCTGATTGGAAAGAGAATTATCGGGATACAGGATCAATACGCTGCCTCCTAACTACTGCATAACGCTTCAGAGAATTTCCCTGCACAGACCTCGTGGTTCAGAAACAGTTTCATCCCAAGAACTTTAAACACAATCAGTCCATCACATGCTCCTTGTAGAACTGTTTGAAACTTATAAGTACAATCACCTCACTGTAAACTTGCACTACAGCTATAATATTGCACAACCTGCGCCACTTTATAAAGCGCAAATTTACATATGATGACGATATAATTTTAAGATGAAATGCAGCAAAATATGTTGATTATATTATACAGATAAAACTTTAACTTCATTTAAATAATCTGTATTGTTAATAATTAAACATGTGAAGATACAGTGCTGCAGCGCTAGCTAGTTCACAGATTGATCCTACCTTGTGCTGTATTCTTACTGGGCTTTAAGGATAGATGGATAGAATAATTAAATACGTACTACGAAGATATTTCAATGTTCCTTAAAAAGTTTTGAAGAATTGTCGTTGTGTTTTACAGATGGCTTAACATCTATTACAGAGCTGATTACAAAGAGGACTATTTCATTTTCATTTATGTTAGGTAGAATGTCCAGAGGGGACTGGGCGGTCTCATGGCCTGGAATCACTGCAGATTGTATTATTTTTCTCCAACCATCTGGAGTTTTGTTTTTTCTGTCCTCCCCTGCCCATCGGACCTCTTTTCTATGTTAGCTAATGTCTTATTTTAATTTCTTATTTTGCCTTTTTATTTTCTTCATTATGTAAAAGAACTTTGAGCTACTTTTTTGTATGAAAATGTGCTATAAATAAATGTTGTTGTTGTTGTTGATTGGGTATTTAGAAATAGAAAAGTAAGGACAGAATTTGGAGATTAGTATGTTTGAAAGAGACAGTACTGCTGCAATAATTTCATCAGAAGGTCACGCATAATCACTAGCATCTTCATCTGTATTTTTCTGTGCATAGGCTAACTCATTTTAGGACTTCATGGTAATACTGTGGTAGATCGCTACAATCTGTTTTTGTCAGCTACAGTAACCTTGACCCCACTTAGTCTGACCTCAACTCTTGTCAAAGTCAGAAAACCTGTTTCCAACAATACATCAACACATTCATTGCTAGTATTGCACTGTCCTTCCCCAAACAATGATCTTTAATTATCAAGGATTTCTAGCCGATTTGTGGCTTATAGGGTCAACCATTCAAGCTTGGAAGTTTCCATCTGTCAATATTTCAGACTTTCCTTAAAGAAACTCTCAATAAATAAACTTCATTTAGGACCAAGTATCTAATGTAAATTGGACTGTATGCCCATTGATGACAATATCCTTTTTAGGGCAGTTTCCAGATACAGTGATCCTCACTATATCGTTTCTTAGACTTTTCGGCTTCACTCCATGCGTGGATTTTAAATGTAAGTATATCTAAATATATATCATGGATTTTCCGCTGGTTCGCGGATTTCTGTGGACAATGGGTCTTTTAATTTATGGTACATTCTTCCTCAGTTTGTTTGCCCAGTTGATTTCATACAAGGGGCGCTATTGGCGGATGGCTTAAAGGCTACCCAATCAGAGCATGAATTACATAGTAAATAAAACTCCTCAATGATATACAATATACTTCCTCTGCCAGTGCTTGATTGTTTGCTTTTCTCTCTGTCTCTCACTCTCTCTCTGCTGCTGGAGGGAGGCGTGAGCAGAGGGGCTGTGTGCATAGAGGCTGTTTGCCTAGAGGAGGATGACGGCTCCTCTACAAAATGCAGCTTTGCTCAGCGGTGCTTTGGCAAACTTAAAAGCCCAGAAGCTACGTTGTGATTTTTGATTGTTTCCTTTTATCTCGCTCTCTCTGTCATACTCTGCTCCTGACATGCATTCTTTGAAGAGGAAGATATGTTTGCCTTCTTTTAATTGTGAGAAAGAACTGTCATCTCTGTCTTGTCATGGAGCACAGTTTAAACTTTTGACTAAAGGGTGTTATTTCATGTCTAGAGGGCTCTAATAATGTTAACAGTGTGGGAGAATTTATAAGGGTTTAAAATATATAAAAAATAACCATACAAACATATGGTTTCTACTTCTGGAACGCAACCCCCGTGATCGAGGAGGGATTACTGTATTGTGGACTGTAATTATTCCCCACTCAGGGTGGAGTTTTTCAGTTATTAGCCCTATAGTGCTTGGGCTTAAGACTGAAGTTTAAAGACTGCTCCTGACTACTATCCTGGGGACAGTGCATATTTATGTGACCAATCTTTTGGCAAAGATAAGAAATTGGTGTCCCCTGGCCATCCCACTTCCACTTAGAGACAGCTAACCCATATGGCCTTGATGGCTGTGATGCTACTTTGTTAAGCACATGAGGGGACACTGGAAAACTACTTCTTCCACAAATACCCACAGTCAAAAAAATGGTCTGATTTTTCATTTCTTGCAGCATTTCTGCACAGAAATCTTGTTTCCATTGTTTTAAAGCCCTGCTCACTGAATTCTGCAAATTAGATTTTATAGACCAATAAAGGCCTTCTTAACCCATAGTTACTTAGGTTTCTTCCTTCAAGCATCTCCCCTCCTCCATGAAGTCTTTAAATTACAATTCTAGGGTACATTGAACTTTTCTGCAAATTTCTTGCAGTATATAACCTTGATCTCTTAACACCAAATATGCTATAACTGTTCCTGTTTCCTGCCATTGCTGCAATTTATGTGGCAAAGTTTGGACCTAAGAAGAAAGGAACCTGTTTTTTCCCCTTGCTGCTATGACAATTAAATAACTACCAATTAAAACTGCTATTGTCTCATTATCACCATCAACCTTTAAAATTATGTATGCTCTGTGACTTCCTTTCAGATGTTATAATAAGAATCTCCTCTTAGCATCATCCTCATCTAAACCATTAAGCAACATAAACATAGTGTTTGTTCTGTAACTGCTAGTCCCCAACTGATTAAATTTTTACCACTAGCAACTTGAGTAACAAAGAGCACCACAAATACTGGCATCATACTTTCTGGTCTTACCTGTTCCTCTACTGCTGCTCCGTTCATTGTGTGTACCTGTTTTTGAGTAATCCCAGACCCAAAGCCAACTACACCAACATTTATGTCACAGACAATAAAAGTCCTGACTACACCATAGTAGACTGCACTGCCATGTGCATCTCCTTCAGAATTTCTCTTTCATCATTGTTTAATTACTTTGCCAGTCATACAACACAAATCAATTAACTATGTGCTTGTAAACAAAAATAAAGAAAAAATTAACTCAAGAGAATTTAAAGGAAAAAAAAAATCTTTCTGTGTAAAATCGTCACTGTGACATTGCAACAATTAAATAAAGAGGATGTGTTTTGCTATTAATACTATGAAAAGTACAATACTTTTTATCTTGCTAAGAAAGTTTAATTCTGATATGAAAACCAAACAGTACATCTATTGAACTGATCACATTGCTTGAACTCTGGGAAATAATTCTGACTAGTTCAGGTGCATTTCAACATACCACTACTAACAATGGCTGGAAGTATTTACATTTCTTCTTAGATTTCTAGTCAAACCAGCATCTTCTGGATTGCTCCTTAATATAGAAAAATCTTCCAGTGCAGGAAAAACCTATTACACAGATTTTATATAGAAAATGCAAAATGCATTTTAAATATACACAGAATCCAAAAAATTTTAGTCTTTACCCAATGAAGGGCAGTAAGTCTTCTGATATGTAAATACTGTACAAGAAATAAAAGATAGAATATAGATTTGTTTTATAATGGTACTAAGTTTAGAGTTTGCATGTTCTCCCCATGCCTGCGTTGGTTTCCTCCGGTTGCTCCTGTTTCTCCCACAGTCCAAAGACATGGGTTAGGTGCATTGGCGATTCTAAATTGTCCCTAGTGTGTGCTTGGTGTGTGTGTGTGTGTGTGTGTGTGTGTATGTGTGTGTGCTCTGCGGAGGACTGGCACCCTGCCTGGGGTTTGTTTCCTGCCTTGTGCCCTGTGTTAGCTGGGATTGGCTCCAGCAGACCCCTGTGACCCTGAGTTAGGATATAGTGGTTGGATAATGGATGGATGGATGGTACTGAGTTTTGTTTTAATTTTATCCTTTGCCACTACTTCCAGGGGTCCAGAGTACATCCTAATATTGTGTTTGTCCTTGAATTATCTTGTTGATTCGGCAGGCCTCTTGAAGTGATGTTACCAGGCCAGCACACCACAGTATAGAAAATTGCACTAGCTATCACAGAATTGTAGAAGATGTGAAGGATGTTACTTCCCAAATTAATAGAACAGAGAGAAAAAACAGCCTGCTCTGTCCTTCCTATGTAGCTTCTCTGTGTTCTGACCAGTCCAACCTGCCATTAATGTGAACTTCAAATACTTGTAAGAGTGGACACCTCTACATCCACTTCTACTTCCTGAACAATGACCAGAAATAGAGGCTCTTTGGTGGGTGGAAGTTAAAACCAGGCCTCATGTATAAACGGTGCAATGCACAGAAATGTTGGGTAAGAACTTTTCCACGTTCAAATCAGCATGTATAAACCTACACTTGGCGTAAAGCCATGCACTTTTCCACAGTACCTCATACCTTGTCGTCGCAAGTTCTCTGCTCGATTTTGCAGACTGGCGCACCCAGCATCAAAGCAATGCTACTGTTCCTGTGTTGTTACTCTTCATTTTCTGACACAGCTTTATAAATACACTGAAACTAACGCATATTGTTTATTAGTGTAATGCATCTGATTGTAATTAACTTGTAACAATATAATGGTTCAGGGAATAGCCATAGTATTCCAAATACCATAACTGCTTTAGCGTTTTACTCACACTGCACCTTCTTCTTCTTCTTCAGCTGTTCCCGATATGGAGTTGCCACAGCGGATCATCTTTTTCCATATTACTCTCACTGCACCACTCGGAGTATTTATATCACTTTATCTGAGTGTGAATCCAGCAGCAGCTGATCAGAAAGAAATGATCAGTATACAGCATCAAGCAACACACTGCCTCAGCCACGCAAAACTTTTCAAAGCCTTTACTGTATGGACCTCGCGGGTTCAGAACAGTTTCATCCCAAGAACTTTAAACCTCTTCAATCAATTTGCAAC